>NW_009230176.1:80259-147590 GCF_000690835.1 Fulmarus glacialis
GACACTAGCCTACCTTAAAAAAGGGGATGGAGAGGTATTTGCTGGGTAAGTACATCAGCAAAGGTGCAGCTGTTCTCCAGGTATCTCGCATAACAAAGCAATAGCAACTGGTAGATGAGCTTGATTTTATAAATTCTGAAGAATATAAATAAAATAATGTTTAGTCTTTCTGATCTGAATATATTTCTTCAGTAACAGATCTAGCTGTTTCCATGCTACATAATAAAAATACAATTTATTCTGAATTTCTTACCTTGTTCTTTATGGGGATGTCTGCCAGCATCGTTGCTCCCTGTGTAAATGTAGTGAAGAGTTTTCGGGTGCTTACCCACAGCCTGGAGGAGGTCTGTGGGCTACCTGGAGGCTATGTGAAGTGACTGATAAAACAAGCCAGAGTCAGTAGGCTTTAGTGTACAATGGGGGATGCATCCGCCTTGGAAATCTTTTTGAGACCCACAAATCAGAAGAGATTGAAAATTGCTGCTGTAATCTACCCAGATCTTCTTAATACTTACAGTAACTCCCTTTCATTAAAATGATGACAGTGATGGGGTTGGGTGGGTTTGGGTTTGCAGCAGTTGGTATCATTTACAAGTGGTGTAACTTGGCAGGGTGGCAGTGCAGCGATATGGTTTAGCACCACCCAGGAGCTTCTCATGTATTTGTGTGCAAGTAAGTGAGGCATTACTGAGGCAAAACCAAAACAAAGAAGTATCTGCAAGAGGGGGAAAGAAAGGATTATGTGCAAAGCAGATTACCACTTGATGTTGCATTGCCGAATGTTATTTAATATGGCTTGGGCTAAGGAAGGGAGGTATATATAAATATATATAGCTTTAAAGTTAATAGGACGGTCATGAACTTAAGATTTTTGCAGGACATAAATCCTAACAGTTTTATTTAGGCCTAAGATGCACTATTTGCATGTTGAAAATCCCTGTTACATTTGAAGATCTCAAATCTCCAAAATTTGGAGGATTCATTTTTTTCTTCATATAAGGAACTCTTACTTCCTCTGGTATCAGAAAAGTGGCTGGGAAGTCAGGAGAGCCGGAGTTGAAATCCTGATCCGTATTGACATGTCGCCTCAACAGTATTTGCCAGTGGCATTTCTTGTACATGAGGAGTGTGTTTTAGCACGAATCTAGTATACGTATATTAGTCACGAATATGCAAGCAAGAGGTAAAGAACTGATGAATTTCTGTGAATCTACAGAAGAAAAATAGTATTAATGCTATACAAAATAATGGCTATGATGTACTTTAACACTGGAAGGCAGACATTTGTGGATTCCCCTTTCCCACCTTCTTTGCTACTGAGATGAAGGAAAAAAGAGTTCCTCTGTGTTTCGCACCCTGTATTCTGGGACTTCTAAGTGCGTCAGCAGGTCTGGGTATTAGGCGTCAGCTGGATTAACGTAATTGATTTCTTCAGTTTACCTAACGTGGCTTTTGGTTCAAGGTCTGCTTGCTTCCAGTTTTGAATGTGTAACTCAGCTGTGGATGTCACGTTTATTTTGTCAGTAAGCTGTAAAATATCAGTAAGTTTCCATGCAAATGTGAAAGACTTCACTTGCCAGCAGGTACATAAAATAAATGGAGCATTCACACTGTTGGACAGTTTTCATAACGTTTCTGTGATACGAGTTATTCCTCAGGGCCTAATATTTTTATATAAAATAGATTATCAGTTCAAAACAGCAGCGTACTGGAATTTTTTTAAGTCTATGAACACATACATGCCAGCTTTAATTTAACAGGCAGATTGCATTCAAAGGATTAGCAGATCTCTTATAAAACATATGTTGTAAGTAGTTCTGATAATTTCTGTTGGTTTCTTTTCCTTTAGATGTTTTCGGTAGCATGCAGCAAATTCACTGGTTTTTTTCCTGATTTTGTTGTTTTTGTTCTCCAGTGAACAGAGTATTTGCCAAGCCCGGGCTTCAGTTATGGTCTATGACGATACCAGTAAGAAATGGGTGCCAATCAAACCTGGACAGCAGGGATTCAGCAGAATCAACATATACCACAACACGGCCACTAACACCTTCAGGGTAGTTGGAGTTAAACTGCAAGATCAACAAGTGAGTAACTGTATTGAGTTTCCTGTAAATTAACCTTTGATCTCATTTGATACCATCAGTTCTATACTTAATGCAGTCTAGCAACATTTCCTGCTCCCTGCAAGGTGCCTACGAGTCTGTTTACTCCAGTCATTCAGATTTTGTATAATTTTTTGTGCACAGAACGTATCATAATTTATTACTGCTTCTTTGTTAGAATAAAACAGAACTTTTGGTAAATGCCAGAGAGATTTTAATGTTTTTTTTCCCCCCTCCATTTTTGCTTGTGAAATGAGTCTTATTTCATTCTGCAGGTTTTGCTCTCAGCTACCCCTAACTTACCTTTTGCTTGTTTTTAGTATGTATAAAAAAGAAAAATAAATCAATCATTCTGCACTGCCATCTTGCAAAGCACGATTGTTACATTGCTGTGATAAGTACGTAGTTCCTCATAATGGATTTTAAAATCCTAGGTGCACACTGTGATCTGATTTACGGCAGCCTAAGTCTGCAGGACCTCCCTGGGTATTAAAGGAGTTATATGGGATTTAGATAATCAGAACTGGGATCAGACCCTCCTTTGCCACCGGCTCCTGGCAGCCTGGCTCGCGGGTGTGCCGCGCGCCATCCGTAACCAAATGTCATGTTTAGACCCTAAATTACAAAAATATACTTCGGGGGGAGTAGCGGTGCTATACTGTTGAGCCAGTTGTATTTTAGTGCAGATATTTCAGAGTCGGTGGCTCCCTGTGTGTGTTGGCGTGAGGCCGGTAGGGCGGTGGCAGCCCAGCCTGCCCGGGCTGCCCACCTCCCACGCTCACCTCGAGCCCTCAGCCTGGCAGAAGAATCAGAAGAAGGTGGGTGATTGATTTTCTGTTGCTTCAGAGAGCGGCGAGGCCTCCTGGGAAGGTGTGAGGAGCACTTCCACCAGCACGAGACGGGCAGGGGCAGGGCAAGCCAAGCCAAGCCTAGCCTAGCCTAGCCTAGCCTAGCCAAGCCAAGCTGGAGAGCGGGAGCCAGTGCACCAGCACCTCTCAGCTGCCACAAGTGGTAAATTGACCGATCTGCTCATGGAAATGCAGATGATGTCCCTCAGCTGTCAGCTGTAATGACGCTTGGGCCGACTGGAAAAGGTAGTCAGGTTGCTTACTAGAAGTGTTAATGACTTTTCTACACTGTCCATATACACAGTCATCATCTTGAAAAAAGAAAAGCAGAATAGAAATAGGTGGGGTTTTAGCACATCAGTTTTCAGCTCCTTGCAGTGCACTTATGAAACATCTGCCTTATCTTTTGCCACTGCTTTTATCCTTCTCAGTAGAGCAAAGGCAATATACTAACGTAGTTCCGTTTAAAAAATAGAAAGTATTTTCTAAGAGAAATGAAATACAGTGGCTTCTAGTCAGTACTGCTTTGTAACAGGCCGTGCTAGCTGTTTATTTTACATAACCAGCAGGTGAATGTAAATGATTTTCATGTGACTGCAATCTAAGATGGGTCTGAATAGCTGGTGTAAAACAAGCAAAAGTCATAAATTCTACGTATATATGTAAGGGAAACTATGTACCAGAGGTCTGTCTTAATCAGAGTATACAATTTAAAGAGTAGGATATATTAAAAAGTCAAATCTTGATTTGCACTTTAAACGTGTTTTGCATTAACTGTAACATTCTATTTGCTTGCAAATGTTCCTACTTATGAAGAGGCTGCATGCCATTGAAAAATCATCTCCATTCAGAAGGAAACAGATAGAAGAATATATTTTTCTAGAGTTTAAAGACTAAAAATCCTCCTTCAAACAGACAAAAAAGTACAGGTTACCTTAGTCACTTAAAATTGTCTAAAAGAAAGTATTCACCTTAAATATGATAACAAAAATACAGTATTATGAATAAAGTAAATTCAAGACAGCATAGCATAGTAGTATTAAAAGGAACGTTCTGAAAGTCTCAAGATTCAGAATTTAATATATTTTATATGAGTCTCACATGGAATCATAAGCTTGCTAGGCTTGCTAAGTATTTGCATTTAACGAGAACAAAAATGAATTTCACTTAAAATAATTCTCTGTACAAGCCATTTCATGCTTGCTCTCAGATTGTGCTAAATCACACTGGAAGTGAGGTTTTAGTAAAAGCTGTTGCTTTGCCAGGAAAGCCGTATTTTTTCTGAAAAGGACCAATCTTCAGCTAATTGTGATTTGGCATATAATGAAGCTAATGAAGCTACACAGATTTCCAAGAGCTGAGAAACTCGTTTAAAATATGTAGCACAACAGTACCACGGAGGAACAATTTTAAGTTGTATTACATACTGTTTGGCAAGGCACAGACTAATCTTCATGACTTCACCCTTGCCTGCCTTTAATGTTTCCCTTTTAATTTTTGTTGTTTTATATTACACCTCTAATAATCTCTCTCTTTAATTTTCATTCTGTATTTTTCTTCACATATCTTCTTCTGTAGGCTCCTTTTGTTGTCTTTGTCTAGCTGCCTTTCTGTTTTCTAGCCCATTTTTGGTGCACGTGTTAGAGGTTATGATACTGTCTTGTCCTGTTTACCTTATCTGTGTTTATCATCTTCTCTAGCTGACAGTGTCTAAGAAGTTCACCACAAAGTAATATGGTTTTTAGAGTGGCAGAACTTGAGCATCATTCTCACCACCGGGAAGTGGTCACCCGACCTCTTGTTCTCCATATGTGTCTGGGTGACGTGCCCATCGCGTGCTTGCGCAGCGCAGCAGCGCCAAGTTGCAGACCAGCAGTGCATGAATTCCCCTTTCTGCTCTGCACAGACGTGCACATTTGCATAGACTCATGCTGGCACGAGCAGTAATCTTCAGAAAAACAGAGGTAGACTTTTGAAGCTTTGAAGTAGCCACAGAGGCCAGAACTGGTTTGAAGCTAAGGCCAGATCAGTATCACAATCGCTTGATGTCATGAGTTTTGGTGTTTCCTTGCAGCCTTCATTTTCTCGTAGCCCAACAGTCGCAAGCAAACGGTTTACCCCTGTGTTGCGACTTGTCGTCGTAACCCAGCCTGTTGTAAAGGTGAAGTGTGTTAGCTTCAGGCACCGTGCAAGGAGTTCGCAAAGCGAAAAACAGACAAGTGGTCCATCTTTATGGCTTAGCTGACAAGCAGTAGCTCCCCAATTCAGAGTCCTGATCAACTGGAGGTTTAAATGATGATGTTGTATCCAGTGATTTCAGCTCAGCGTGATCTCATCACCGGAAGGCATGTGCTGAACAAACAGCGGGGAGGAGGGTGCAAGTCAAAAGTGAATCATATCTCCTGAGGGTTTGGATATTGATGTGGCTACGAAGTGAATGTAAAAACAGGGCCTTGGGGAAGGTGGGACGTTTTACATTTGAGCCCAAGCCAAAACTGAAACAGGGACAGCATTCTTGAGATATAAACTAAACCACATTTTTTGAAAAATAAAGACCCAATTAATCACCGCTGTAACTTATTAGAAGTTGGTCAGGTTTGGGCCTGCTTACAGAAGTAAAGAAAGCAGTTTTTAGCTGCTATGCCGTATCCTCCCTGTTTTAGCAATCGTAGGACTGCTCCCCACGAGAGGCGTCTGGGCGCTGGCAGCACGGCAGGCCCCAGGCTGATAACAAACTTCTGAACCATTTCATACTCCAGAGAAACAAGCAAATGTCTTGTTCTGGTTCAAAAAGCAAGAGTATGGGCGGTAAGACTTGTGTGCTCCTCCCGTGATCTTGGTTGTGGTTACACCTCAGATGTCGTCCTGAGGCCCCCTCAGTCCCTTCTAGCCCCATTCCTGTGAGTCCTGTCAAACACCACCATCACCGCTGCTGACAATTTATAGCTCAGCAGCCTACAGACTGCAGTCAAAGGGAAGGGTCTTTTGTTTTTGAGCTTTCTCCATAGATCCCAAAATTCTCTGCCTGCCCCAGACAGCCTACACTTGAAACTGAGATGAAAGGGTGAGGAGAGTACCAGGTAGAAGTGAAGCAAATAGTTTTTTAACGTTATAGTGATGGGAACATTGAAGGGTGTCAACATATTAATACTATGCACAACTGGTCTGTGAAACTGGTCTGTGAAACTCCTTGCCATACGAGATCATTGAAATTCAGAATTTAAGAGGATTCAAAGCAACACAGACATTTATATCAGTAACAAGACTACTTTGTTTCAGGATAGAAAATAGTAAAAGGGGTTGGAAAAGAAAAAAATAGGTATATAAAATGTCATGTTTCAGCTTTTAAGATAAACTCTGGGTGAAGAGTTATAGGAAGAATTGTTTGTTACGGACAAATCCATTACTTCTTTCTGCAAGATTTCCAGTAAGTTTCTCCAATCCACCTATTACAGACTACAACTGAAGATGAAAAGATGAACTGTTGGTCTGTTCAGCATGGCAGATGCTATCTTACTGACATACGAAGCTTTAAAGATCCCTTAGAAATGCCTGTAAAAAACCCCCTGTGCTCCAAACAGGGAGACCTTCTTTATTTTAATTACTGCTCTGAAGCACTTACTTATCATCATGTGTCTTGCAGAGTCTCCACACCATCTGTACAAGATACCTTTGTGCACTCATTTTTAACAACAGCAGGAGAACCCCTCCTCTCTTTTCTGATTTCTAGAAATATTAGCCAAAGGAGATAGAATGAAACTCTGGCTATTTTATGTTTCATTTCCCAGTTTTAAACTCTCTGTTTTGACTTTGAAGGTATTACATGTTTGAAAGTATTACATGTTTGAAGGTATTACATGTGTAGGCATCCTGATGATTACTGAATGTCAACATTCAAATTCTGTCTTTATTTGACTGAAGGGATCAAACCCTTAGAACAGAGCGGATTCTCTGAGTTCCTTGGGTCGATGTTCTGGGAAAGCAAATTTTGAACAGTTTACCTTGTCTTCTATTAAACGATTTTTGGCATAGGTTTTTACAATTTCTGTCTTTCATTATACAACTGCACTACACCCTCTGATGCTCTTTGGACTTTAATAGTGCTGTCCTTTGAAACAGAACATTCTTTTAGTAGGTGAGAAATACTCACTGAGAAATACTCACTTTGCAAAGCCTGATAGAACCTCACAGTCTTTCTAAACATTTCCTCAAACATACTGGCTGTGCCTTCCCTTGGTTACGCTACTCAGAAGTGGTTGGAAGACTTAAAAATTGGTACAAGTTAAAACTGTTGGGTTAGTAATCCAGGCATGAGTCTACCTGATGCTCCAGAGACTCCTTGAGTGTGAGCAACATCGGTACAGGCTCTCCCAATGCTCAGTGGTGGAGTGGAGGTGATGTCACCATTTTTCAAGAGAAAAAGGCTATCTAAGCTGTCAGCTATAAGAGTGAGTTCATGGCTTGGCTGTGACAGAGCGACGTGGTTTCCACGTCGTTCTGGTTGGTGTGGGTGGCTTCCCGCGCAGCATGCTGGCGATGCGGTTCCCATTTTCAGGGGACCAACTGTTGGGAGCCTGTGTACCAAATGTAGGCTGCCCTGCATCTCCCTTTGGATCACAGGTCAGGAATCTCTCTGTGAAATGTGGCAAAAAAAGCAGTGTAGGTCTGATTGCTGCCCAGTGCATTTACATGGAAATTTAATAATGCTGGTGGTTTGAGAGCAACAGTTGGACCAGATACCTGATGTTCAATAACTATCAGGATAATTTATGCCTAAAGCTAACCAAGTATTCAAAGACTATCTGCTATGTCACTGTTTAATGCTCGCTCAGGTAAGAAAATGCATTATAGAAATAGAGTATATATGTAATTATCTACTGGTGTAGCGGCTTCTTTGCTGGTTTCCGTAATTTTTTATGTATCAATATAGTATAGTTCTCAGACATCTGTTAACTAACTATATCAGTGAGGCAATGTCATCCTTCAAAAATAGGAATGTGTGAAAAACAATTTGCTCCTTATGTATTAGGTGCTCGTCTAATGTTTTTCTGCCAATTTAAACTGGCAATCCACTGAAAAGTCAAAACTCAGAGCTAGGAGTCATTCATCTTTGAAATTAGTTTTAAAACTCTGCTTTTATAATTGAGAAGAGTTGTCAGTCATCTAGCAAAAATATTGTTAATCTAATTAAATATGTTGGAGTTTTCTAGATGCAATAATAGTACTAACAGAAAACTTTCCAAAGTACTGGTCAGTCAGACTGCAAAAAAGATGTATTGGTAGGTTTTCTGGAGTATGGGGTCCACCTATAACAATAAATACTGTGTATGCAGCATTTATTCGTTACTGGCTCTCTGTTCCCTTGTCTTCACTTGTTGGTCCCATCTTACCAAGTCCAGGATGGTAAGACTCACGCTAAGAGTGAGCTCCCGGACAGCGTGCACCAAGGTCCCTCTTCCTACTCCTGTATACCAGTGTCCAGCCCATCTAATTTACAGATGAGCCATACAAACTAGTTTGGTGGAGGATTTCCATTGATTGGCTTTCAACGGGGACCAGGGATTGTTCTGGCTCTTGATAAAACTCCATCCAAAATAACTCCGTTTGTAGAGACAATCTCAAATACTCAAAACCAGATTTGCTATATTTGAATAATGAACTTCAGACTTTCCGTGCTCATAATTTTAAGTTTCTTTGTCCCTGGTTCCCTTCTGTCCCCAGCCTGTGTGGGCTGATGAAGAGGGAGCCTCCATTTCCTACTCCTTCTCTGTTTTCAACTGCACTGTGCCTGTTTATGAGAATAATTATGATCCCTTCTGTTGGCATTTTGTTTCTTAAATTTGCGTCACAACAGAGTGCCATTGTCAGTCCACAGGTGGGTATCTCAGGGGTGCTGTCTCTACCATGGGTCCTTCTGGCTTATTAGTGGTGCAGCGGACACCCCTGCCTCTCCACCTTCAGCTAGACCAGCTTACGCTTTTAGCGTTGGAGGTTTCTGCTCGGACCCCAGGTGTACTGTGTAGCCGGGTGTCCCACGTGCCCTGCCCAAGGATAAACAGGGCATTGTATTTAGCAGATTAAATCAGAACATACAGAAACACCCTTCTGCTGCAGTTACCCCTTACCTGGAAATTATAGCCCGTACAGCAAGGGAGGAGGTGGGAGAGGAAATAGTTGCTTGTCTGGTTTTGTCATTGCCTATCTGATTCTAGAGAAAAACCTCTCTCAACATAAGAAGCTGGTGGTGATCAGGCGCATGGGAGGAGAAAAGCAGAGCTGGTGCAATGAGTAAAACATTTATCTGCTGTAGGGCAGGGTTAGTGCCAAGAGCTCTGTCTGGCTCTTTTTCTGACAATTGTGCACGATCATCCCCAAAAAGATGGCAACAGCTGCTGGCCCTGACTCCTGACATCTGTCTGCAGTATCTGCACAGCTGTACCCTGCAGAGGTGCTGTAGAAAACACGAGCAGGTAATAGATTTTGCAAAACTAGCTTGCAAGTCCCTGAGGCTGAATTGAACTGTTGTAAATCTCACTCCCAGATGCGGATCTTCTGTCATCGAAACGCACACTGCCTTACTGTACGGCCATGTAGGAGCTGCTATACGGATTGCCTCTACCAATTTAATTAACCTTTACCAAAGGGTTGGATTTTTTTTCCCCACTCAAAATGGAACTATTTTTAATCTTCACCCCTCTCTTTCAAATCACAGGTAGTGATTAATTACTCAATTGTGAAAGGACTGAAGTACAATCAAGCAACACCTACCTTTCATCAATGGCGCGATGCACGGCAGGTCTATGGCTTGAATTTTGCAAGCAAAGAAGAGGCTACCACGTTCTCCAATGCAATGCTGTTTGCTCTGAATATCATGAACTCACAAGACGGAGGTAAATTACCAGCCACTACACTCTTTATTATCTGTGACATTTTACAATGCTTGTTATCAATCACCTAGTGCAGTTGTATTGGATAGTATGCCGTTATAAAACACGTTATAATAAAAAAAGTTGGTCTCTGGTAGACAGCCTTTAGATCAACATTTGCTGTGGAATGAATTGTACGTGTTTTCAGGTTTTATTCACCTTCCTTCTAATTTTTCATGGTGCCTTAACTCATGATAGGAAATCGGTGGTTATTTCGCAATGCCTCAGGAGGCAGGTAGACCCACCGATTTACAAGGATCTGTGTATGCGTTGTGTTACATGTAAAATGGCAGAATATAACTTTAAATAAACAGAAGCTAGAATAAAATTAGCAACATTTTATAAGGTAGAACTCGGAGCTGGTATTTCCATTGTGTTGGGTGTCAGCTACAGCCGTTGGCTCTTGTGGGCCGGCTTTCAAAAAGAGGATTGTGTGGCGTCTCGGTTATTTCATAAGGTAAAATGCAAAGGCCTGTACTCTGGACACTGACTGATGTTCTTCCTAAGTACTATACTGACTGCAGTTGCAGTTTGTGGTGAAGCTTACTGTTCTGTGAACTAGCTTTTCAAGGGCCCAAAATAAAGTCCTGGTTTCTCAATGGAAACCAGTTTCTAGTCTGCGGTACCTGGATGAAGTGCTGCCCTCAGTTACACACCTGTGACCTCTCTGCAGCTCCTGGGCTGGGAAGAGAAAGCAATCCTTGTGTGGTGTCTTTTTTCTTACAAAATACAGCCCTATCTTCCTTTTGAAAACACAGTGAGTCAAGGTTTACATCGCTTGCTGCCGTCCAGGTTTCACTGCAGTGTTCACTCGCGATGGACAGCAGCTCGCTAGAGAGAGGTTTTCTCCTGACAACCTTCAATACACAAATAGGTAATATAAAAGTTCGTATTTTTTCTTTTGCTATTTCCATTCATCCTATTGAGCTGACAAATGCAAAAATCATAAAAATCAAGAAATGTCTGAAATTCAGAGCTGTATTTAGAAGTACTGAGGACTGAATTCTGCCTTCTTCAGCTTGAACTTTTTCAGCTCTAGTTGTGCCACAGCAGGAGACTTCAGGAGGAAATATGGCCAACACTCACCAGTCCAAAACTCATGGAAGTCTGAAGAGTACAGAGCTCTTTGGCTGCTCATATGTGCTTAACCCTTTTAGACCACCAGATGAGACTCCAAAATTTGGATACTTTGACTATGGTCTTGATGTAGTGATTGGTTTAATGTCTATGATGAGTCTGCCTTTCTTCTGAAAGCCCTTACGTTTGGGGTTTTTTTCCCCATCTGTCTCTTGCCATCAAAGGGAGTGGGTTTTTTGCAGGATTTTTAGGCTGTTCCAGGGAGGTGCCTTGTGGAAACATGAGCCTCAAGATGAGAATTTATTGCTCTTAGACTAAAATGAAAGAAATTATCTTAAAGTGGATACTTTAATTATGTTAGCTACTCCTAGCAAAGAACAACAGGTATTTTTAAGAAAGTATTTTTGAGTACTTGAAAAGCCTATTAGATTTCTGAGAAGTTTATGAATATACAGCAAATAATAATTTGCATTTTTGGGGGTATTCTTTTATTCATTTACTTAGCACACCGAAGTGTGTTAGATGCTTTACAGACATAAGATCCAGCCCATGCTGAAGAGCTTGCATTTAAAGTTTGTAGATGTCACATAGACAGACGTGAATTGGGTCACAGATGACAAAATTTCCTACTTTCTTTTCTAGAAAAAAAATGATCTGGTAAACATTCAGTCTTCAACAACCCCTTTTCTCTCATACATAAAGTGTTAAAAGTTTCAAAGATTGCCAGTTGTCCCATTCTTTATATCTGAGCTTGTCAAAAACTGAAATCTGGTTTAAAGGGAATTTCACCCTTCGTGTTTTTTAAAAAAACTCTGATTCTGTGAAACAAATTCCCAAAATATTCATTTTTATCAAAATTAATTTTTTTAATTACAAAATTTATTTCTATAAATATTTATCTTTAAAATTACATTAGCTACAAATTGGTAATAGATTATATTGAGGACTTTTATATCATCTAGGTTTCCCAGTTATTGCAATGATCTCCGCATGCAAGTTGACAGCAAAAGTACATAATGGATATAAGGTACAAAATGTTTTTTCAGATCTGCTCTTCTAGGCTCATATAGTGCATAAGCTTTTGTGGGCATGAATTAATGCAGATAGGAATTCACACAAACACATATATCCATATATCTTTTCAGGCACAGCCACTGCCTGCATACTCCATCCATTCTGCTGCCTGCGTGCTGGATTAGGGTTTGATTTTTCATATGGAAAAATCATTAGGAAAAAAATGTATTTATTATATCCACGCATCCATGTATTAAAGTTGCCCACGTGCTTATGCAGATGGATGACAGTTTTAAGGAGTGCATTTGTACGCACAGAACTGCTCACACACTAAGAAAATCCTCAGCCAAAACCAGAGAGTTAAACAGAGGTTCCCTCTGGCACATTCATCCTTAGTACAGAATACCCTATCTATCTGCTAGCTCCACAGTTTGGGATATGCTACGTGCACTACTTGGGATGTGCTATTTCTAATGTTTACTTGTTTCATATATTCCCTGCTGAGACATTATGGTATTTAGGTGCTGCTAATCTTCCCGTAGTTGGATACAGATTCTGGCTTCCATGACTGCTTCTCCCTTCGTTCTACTGCCCACTTGCATAGACTAAAATTAATCATGGTAGACTACAGCAGAAAATCTGAGACTGCATTGTATCTTCAGCAGATGTGGAGTCAGGGTACTGTAACATTTCGGAAAATAACTAATCTTAGTCGCAAAGCAATGGTGTGGGTTTTTGAATGGCTCATTAAGCTGAATTAGTTTTAAAAAATGGTAGCAGTCTGTGTTTTGGGGAGTTGGAAATAATTTTTAGGCAGTGCTGACTTTAAAATGAATGAGTCACTTCAAATGAATACACAGTTAGGAAATAGCATTCAGAATTACCTTACTGTCCCACTTCTTCACGAGACACTTCGAGACCTGAGATGATTCACCACAGAGGTGCTGATCGCGCTGCACTGATTACATGGGACACTAGTGAAAACTAAACCAAGTGCTTTGTTAAATCCCTTCGTTAAATGGGCTGAATCAGATCCTAAATCCAGCTGCTGACTCACGAGCCTGTGTTAACCTGGATTGCGTGTCAAGATCATCCCTGGGGAGGGATTCCTCCCAGGGGTCTGACATCCCAAAGTTTGGGAAAGTTGGGAGAAAAGCCATGGTCTAAACTTGCTGTCTAGTCGCATTTCTGCAGTGGATGAACTCGTACTCTTACCCACGGGGAGGGCTGGCCATCTTCTGCATGGCCAAATTCTCAGTGCTGCGATGGGAGCCTCTCCCAGTGCGCGTCCTCAGGGTGGGGTAAAGCAAGCCTTGCACTGCAGGAGCTGAACACATACTCAGCTCAATCTTGAGCTTTGTAAGGATGCTAATGATCATGTTGGGAGTAATCTAAAATGAGATAAAGTAAGACTAAAAAGAAAATAATAACACAAATGTGTACCATCCTTCCTTTAGAGATTGACAGTTTTCTCACTGAATCACAATTGTTTACCTGCCAGCTTGTTTATATGCCTAATTACTTTGATTTCCTTATATGTCTCTTTAATCTGTTCTCCTTTACAATAAAAATGAAGAGCTGGTCCTGAGCCAGCCTGCAAAATGAGAGCAAATGATAACATTGACTTGCTCATTACCAATCTCTTGCTTACAGTACTTTAATGGTGTCATTTAGTAAGACTATTAGTATGACAAATGACTTCCCATTAAACTGGGGTTTTTTCTTATGGGAGTCCACTTTGTGAAGCCAGGCCTTTTACTGGCATGAGTTACCTGATGCAAGGAGTGTCACTGGCCTACCTTGTCACCTGCAGCCAGGTTTCACTGGGGACAGAGCATCATCCCTTCTTGCCCAGGCTGGACACCGTGGGAAAAGCATTTTGCACAGATCCTGCCCGCAGGCTGCTTGATGTCTGGTAAGCAGACAAGGTTCATGTTCTTCAAGGCTCATATTCTCTTAGATATAACAAATGCAATGACCGGTGGCAGCACAGCACAGTAATTGGAGCACAACATAAGGTGAGGATATCAGTAAACTCAAATGGGCAAGTTCTTCCCTGACATAATTTTGTAGGAAAGCCAGTGGTGCCTGTGGTGAAGGTAACTCTTTCTGCAGGGCTTAACGGAGCCTGCCCACTCAGCACTTCTCCCAATGAGTGGTTACACTTCCCTGAGAGAGGGAATGAGGATACTTTTTCTCCTTTCTTGCTCACCAAATTGCTAGAGACAGGCAAAGCAATGGCTTCATGTCTTTCCCTCCCTATTTGCTTATTTGCACTGTCCTTGCTTCCCTGCTGGTCCCTGGCAGCACCTGGATGTTTCCATCAGAACGTTCTGCAGAAGGAGGCAGTGGCTTGGCTTTGTGGCTTGGTGTGACCAACTCTGAGGGCATCTTGGGCTTCCATGGTTTAAAGACTTGGTACCTCTTGGAGAAGAATTGAGAGTCTGATACATGCAGCCTACTGGTGAATGCTGCCAATGACATAGTGAATATTACATATTATGGACTTTTGCTTTTCTTGTGATGTCTTTGCCCTGGGGACTTGGATAGTTATTGTTGACTTACAATGCAAGAAAATAATTTGTATTTCTAAACGTAAACACCATGTGCTGGAAGGCCTTATGCAGAGGGCTATGTTGAAGAGTTAGTCATAGTTGAAGAGGTCAGCTGCCTCATCTGACGAAGAAGGGAGCAATTGGAGGAAAGCATGAAGTAGTAGGGGAGAGGTTTGAAGAAAATGAGCAGTGATTTTTTTTTTTTTTTTTTTTTTGCGTGTAAGAAAGCCATTTTCTTCTTCTGAGTGTAAGTGGCTTACAGACCAGACAATCCAGACGCGTGGGTCACAGAAGGTGCAGAGTTCAGCCCCATGCCTTCTGACACGGAGCTTCACAGACCAGGCTTTAACTCGGCAAGGAGGACGTTTTGGCAGTCAGACGGATTGCTCCTCACTCCTCTTCTGATTAGCAGATCTCCTGGCTTTTCTTTTCCACTCTTGTGGATTATTTGACATGTATTTCTCCAGCCCCCTTTCCCGTAAGTTCTTCGGAGTTTGAGATCTTCTTCCATTCCTTCAGTGATTCTGCTCTTCTCCTCATCCAGAAGTGACTGCATTTCCATATTGCTGGGAGGAAGTTCCTTGGAAAGTACTTTGAGCCCTCCAAAATAAGGGGAGAAATAGAAGAATAAAGCATTGCTTCATCAAACAGCAGATAAACTGGCAGTATATAGCATACATTCTCTCTTCTAGTTAGAAGCCCTAAGTATTTGCAAGGTTTCTGTCGGTGCAGGATGTGTGTGAAGATTATGGTGCACTGGATTTCAGATGAAAGTCTACACAATTTTTTTTTATAGAATTTTGTACTGTTATATTCAGTTCATTTTTTCATTAAAATTTTTCCAACTAGTCCTGCGTCTCTCGATATTTCAGTGGCACTAAAGTGTAACTGCTGGGAAAGTTAGTCAGCTGCATTCATCTTCTACAATGCAGTGTCTGTTTTATTTGATAATATTGCCCCAAGACTTCCCAGCACCACAGAGGACACAGTGTGGGAAGACAAAAGACTGCATCTTCATTACAGTACTGCATAATACATAAAATAACTCATCAATAATGGAGGGGACCCACCACAGAACACAATGCCCACTTGCAGCCAGCTGGTTCCAAAACCGTGCTGGTGCAAAGAGATCCGTGCCCCATGTGAGGCGCTTCACGTACTGTGCTGTGGGCTCATTTCCCACGCTATCATCAGGTGTGTTGGTGCAGATTATAAACCACTAAGATGGTATATTCTGTGCACGTTGTACTTTTAAGCGTGCTAATAACATTTAAAGACTCGTGTAACCTCATATTGTGTAGGCATTGCAGGGCCGTAAGCATTCTGCTGCAGGTCTTTTAACCAAATCATACCAGAAGTTGTTCCTATATATAACGTAGGCATGGAGAACTTGTACATAACAAACTTCTATACTTACTAGTGTAAGTGTGATCCATGTGGTCAGACACCTAGTGCTAGCCAGAATAGCAAGCCACAGGCAATGGTTAATTGGGTGCATGTTAAAAATACAAAAAGCCTTTGCTTCTTTAAAAAACAAAGCTTTCCCAGGGGAATAAATCTTTCCTGAGTGACATCTTCCAAAAGCACCAGAGAAAGGTTTAGAGAAATAAATTTCACAATTTTTCCAGCCTCATGCCTACTCCAGTTTCAATATAATCTTTAGTCGCTCAGAAATGCTCTGCAGATAGGGCAGTTTCTGATCTAATTTGCTGTGCTTTCTAAGTCAATGAAGAGAGAGGGAAAATTCAAGTAAGATGATGAGCTTTTTCCTTTCGTCTGCTGCATTGCTTTATCACCGGAACTGTACCAGAAAAATCCATCTGACTTATAAATAATCTTTTAGTATATTGCTTACTATAGGAATAAATTCCTTCCTTTGCGAACTGGACAGAGATGAGCTGTTACGCACCAAACAAGGTGTGAATTTTCTTGAGCAACCAGTGCCCCACCACGTGTTCAGTGGTTCCCATCTTGGCCCGACCCTTGGAGGGCAGAAGTCCCTTGCTACCACAGCTGAAAAACACCAGCTCAGGCCATAGTAGCACTTGTTGTGTCTTCCTCCCAAAGCTCTTCCTTACTGTGCTGATGGAGATAACAGTCCTTATACAAGCCCAATGTCCATGTTTCCAAAATAACCAACACTTCTCCTCCTGGAATTATGGGCACTTTCCTTGCAGGCTTCCCCTGCCTGCAAAACTGCTCAAGTGCCCTCTTCTCAGATTTACCTGGATTTCCTGGGATGGATATATGACGTCTCTAAGAACCTGGGTACACTTCATAAGTTGAGTTCACATTAAGAGAAACATGTTTAAAACCAGAACTGGAAGAAGTTGGCCCAGCCAGAAGAAGCAGTGAGTAAAACTGGTTAATCTTCCGTATTAGCTTGGCTCCAGCTGAGTGGAGGACAGGAGGTGAATTGCTTCACTCATGAATAGATAAACTGGGATTACAGACTCCTTTCAGTATTAGAACTGTAAATATCATTGCTATTATTCATCTGTCAGGAAGTATCAAGCCATTATTTAATTATTCTGCTCTATAGAAGTAGGCATCATTTTTTTCGATTCAGTTTTTCAATCCCGCAGGTGGTAGGGATTCATGGCAGAAAGTTTTCCAGGGCAGTGAAGTGCTCTCCCAGTGTTATGCTAATAAAAACCCATGGCATGTTGCTTGTACGTGTCTTAGCCACTTTTCTGCAGGACTCTATTATATCCCTGCTTAGAGCAGCGGCAGCGCTGGAGCCGCTGTCGCACGTCTAGAACAACAAAAGGTGCCTCTGTTCTTTGAAGAGCGTAACAAATCTAACGGCTCTTGAGTCTCTCGCTGATGTTTTTTGCTGTGCTGAATTCTTCTGCACTAAATGAAAAACACTTCAGGAAGGAAACTGTGTGGGGAGAAAATCGTTGAGAGATTTAAGAGACACTTGCACACGTTGAGAGCGAAGACTTCTGCTAGTGAGATTCCCTAGCACCATTGCCCTCAAACCCTTTTTTTTCTGAAACTGGTGCAAACTGGCAAAGTTCCCAGAGCTCAGTGGTAGGAGATGCAATGTGGCTTTTTCACGAGACTACAATAAGTGGCAGAAGAATATATTAGCTTAGAAAAACAGTAATTATCAGAATTTAAGAAGTCCAGTAGTTTATGTGCAAGCAGTGTAGGCCAGATTTTGGCCATTATTCATTTGGAGACCATTTGTAGGGTGTTTCCTTGCTGAATATAGCTCTTCATCTGGCAAGGGCTCCTTTTTGGGGGGTTTAGTCTGGACGATATGTACACCATGTCCTGTGTCAAGCCACGGCTCTGACTGGAGCTCAGCCTGGAGCCATTTAAGTGCAAAAGCTGCCTTGCCCCAGGAGATGCCGTGACTCAGAAGCAGCTCCGTGTCACCCTCCCTCCTCTGCTTCCTCTCCTCTCCCCCGGGGACGTGGCAGGAGAAGGAGTACCTGCCACCAGCCTACACCAGCAGCGCGTTGCTAGCACCTCCGGGTGCAGCTCCTGGGGTGGGCTCTGCCTGACTCTGCCCCTCTGCTCTGCAGTGAGCAAAGGGGTGGTTTTACACCCCAGTCTGGCTTCTTACCTGCTGCGTAAGCACCTAGTCTGTGCTTGGAGTCCACAGCTCTTCAAAAATCTGAAGCATATGAGGAGCAAATGGCTTTTTGTGATGAGAACAGTATTTTTCTCTTTACCTTTTCCAATGCCATACTTTGGCGTGTCAGGTCTCAGTGCATTTTGCTTTGCTCAACAGTAATAGACTATGGGACATTTATTTATTGATTAAGCATCTGATTTTTTTCAGTGAAAGAGAAATTGCTCCTTGGAAGAGATCTGATTTTTTTTAGAAAACTTCTTTCAGTTTTGTGCTCATTTTCTGTCATTCTTAAAGTGCTTCGATATTTGGTGTCCTGGGGTCTGTAAAATAACATGACTTCAGTTGTGTCAGAACAAGAATTGCTTTTTTAAGGCAGTTTGTCTTCTTTTTCAGACTCTGCATGAGTTAGAGGTGCTGTAATTCCATGCAGAACAATGCTCTGTTTACCTCTGTCGTACACTGACATCCCACTCCGCTCTTCAGACTGATTCACACTATTTTTAAAGTGGAATATTGGTATAGTTCATAATATATAATGTCATAGTATAGGCTGAAAAGAACATTCTGTGAATTTTTTTTCACTAGAGGAAAAGAGGAGAAAGAATACTGCAAATAAATAATTTTAAATACTGTAAGGGATGCCCTTATTCTTAAAAGAAAAAAATTCTTAAAAGATGCCCTTATTCTTGAGCTGTCAAGAAACTTGGTCCTTTTTTTACTTAGTAGACTTTCTGGGTTCCCAGCTAAGAGCCAGATTTTACAATAGTTTGTCTCTACACAATAATTCTTATACTCCTCTAGCTGTGATCCCACTCCAAACAAGCAATAATTGCGTGACCATGATCCTCCTGTTAACTGGCGTAGAAACGTGGGCATCTGTAGTACAGGGTTTTGTATCTGCGTGGGGCTGTCTTTGTGGGCAAGGAACAGTAACCGATGCTCCTGGGACATTCGGTTGCATATTTTAGGTGTCTCTACCGGGCACCCCTAGGCAAAATTCAGCCTATTTTTCCCCTCTTTTTCTTCACTGACTGTAAAGGATTGCTGCTAAGAACCCTTCTGTGGTTTATGACAATTTTGCTATGATCCTCTCCCGAACTTTCTAATTAATAGATTATTTCTAATTACGCTATAATTAATTAGTAACTACAATAATAATTAAACCTCTAGTTTAATAATAATAAATTAGGGACCCGGAAACTAATGCGCGTAAGCCATGTTTTCAGTGATGCTCCATGGATGTCCCTGGGACAGTTAGTGAGAACTCGCAAGAATACTTGTGTGTTGTGTGCGTCCATATGTGTGTGTTCATACGAGCAATGCACATCAGATTATCACTTCTCTGACTGCTTGAGCTCTGCAAACAGATGGTCTTTGTACATGCAAATTTTTGGATTTTATACTAGAAGCGAACTCGGGAAGAAATTCATAGGTATATAGATAGAAGTCAGGAATAAGTTGCTGGGCTGAGAGGATTTTTCACATGTAATCAAAATAAAATTAATAGTGTTTTGAATTTTGTTTTTAAACTCTGCTTTCATTATGCGCCATAGTTGACATTCAGTGAAACATGTTCCTGGTCAAAACACACAGCGTTTAGGGGACTGAGCGGGGACAGTCGGTGGTGCAGCTGAGGCGGTAGGGCACAGCTCTGCAGCCCTCTCCGACGGCAGGCTCAGCTGAGGGGAAAGTCTCCTGCTTAATTCCAATGACATTCAATGAAACATGTTCCTGGTCAAGACACACAGCGTTTAGGAGCAGGGGACTGAGCGGGGACAGTCGGTGGTGCAGCTGAGGCGGTAGGGCACAGCTCTGCAGCCCTCTCCGACGGCAGGCTCAGCTGAGGGGAAAGTCTCCTGCTTAATTCCAACCACCGAGTGAATCGCCATATG
Source organism: Fulmarus glacialis (assembly GCF_000690835.1). Lineage (NCBI taxonomy): Eukaryota > Metazoa > Chordata > Aves > Procellariiformes > Procellariidae > Fulmarus > Fulmarus glacialis. Next base: position 100,263 of record NW_009230176.1, read on the forward strand.
CTGCCGCCAGCAAAGCATGTAGAGCAGCTTCTGCTGCTGGCTGGTAATCCCCGGGGAGCTCACACAAAGTCTATTAATTGCCTTCTTAGATGGCTCCGAGCTGTCATCCAGCATCTTATTTTTCACCAAGTCAGAGACCCGAAAGCTGTAGGTTGTGTGGCATTCTGGAAGCAGAAGGTCAGACCCTTATGGAAGTGACTGTTGTAATTTCTCCAGTTAATCCCAATGAAGCAATACAGCTGAAAACGGGATTCATTTAGCTGAACTTCAGCCGTGTAAATGCTAGGCATCTAGTCTACAATAATTGTATAGTTCCCTTTCCGCTCCACAGAGCGAGGATGGCTCGCCTAGAGTTGATGAGCGTGGGTGTAGTCCTGTGCTGCTGGCTGGTGGCTCAACAAACTGCACAGTCCCGGCGACACAGCAGGGAGCGAACCACAACTGTGATAAAATGGAACTATCTCGGGTCGTCCTGCCGTTCAGGAAGGAAGTAATCTGCTAATAGGTGATTTTAGTTCACGAAGCGCTTAGCCTTTGCACTTGTATGTGCTCAGCTGCAGAGCTGAGGAGAAGGGAGCGTGATTCAGGTCTTGAAGGTGCACTTAAAAATCTGCTCCAATTCTACTGATAAAAAAGCCAAACCCTGCAAAGCAATCACAGTCAATCTGATTTGCATGGATTGCTTTATCTGTTGGTCTTGATTAGTATTCCGGAGTGCTCTATAGAAAACATCAATTTTCATTCCATTTCCTCCACTGCTGGTTTCCAGGGCCTCCCTCTGGTGCTCAGTGCAGTGCCTGGAAAACTCTGTGTGCATCTTCGCCTGTGCAATACAGCACGGTATCAGAAGTAGATACTGCGGGGACAGCAATGTAAAGGAGAAATGTAAGCCTATTTCATTCCCTAAACAGAAGGAAAGTAACAATAGTTACTTACTGTACTGGTTTTGCTCTGTTTTGATGCAAGCCTATCCTCTATGCTAAGGGAGAGAATCAAGTGCTTAAATGAGCCCAGTTTTCCAATATTGACCAAATCGTACATAAGAGGCCCATCTTGTGCTCTTCTTAATCTCCCCAGAATCAAACTGAGATGACAGTTTCAGGACTGGTCCCTTAGCTCTCAGTTCTGGTAGGGGGGATCCAAGGGTTGTGTGGTGGATGATGGCATTCCAGCAGCATTGCCTTTGCTGGCACAAGTACGTGCTCAACACCTGCAGTTTTACTCTGGCTTAGACGTGTGAAGAAGCGTCTTCCTCTGTGTGTCTGCAAAACAGTGCTTCATTTCTTCACTCATCTCTCGAGCAGTGAACACCCTAAGTGTATCTGCTGCAGGTATCTATGTGGTTTAACCAAACACTTCTGAATCCTCTGAGAAAGCACCTCTGACTGCCAGACTAGAAGATGTTGCCTAGACACTAGTTCTTATACATGGGCCAGAGAGCTGATACTTCGTAGGCAGTAGGACTGATACCCTCTGAGGGAGACCTCAGTTCAGCGTGCTCAGTTTACTGCAGCTGCAGGCTCAGCCTCTTGCCGTGCTACTCGGTGCTTTTCTCTCCCATCTCCAGGGCGTTCCTCCCGAGTCTTCCTTTCTTATGTCTGTCTCCCTTCCTCCTTTATGGAGACAGCAGAAAAACATCAGCATTTCCATAGACAGGAATATGTCATAGAATCATAGAATCATTAAGGTTGGAAAAGACCTCTAAGATCATCAAGTCCAACCGTCAACCCAACACTACCATGCCCACTAAACCATGTCCCTAAGCGCCTCATCTACACGTCTTTTAAATACTTCCAGGGATGGTGACTCCATCACTTCCCTGGGCAGCCTGTTCCAAGGCCTGACCACTCAGTAAAGAAATTTTTCCTAATGTCCTAATACCTTCTCTTAGCTTAAGCAATGACAAGCTCCAAAGGCAATTCCCCCTGGTCTGCAGGTAAGCACTGAGCACCCTGATCCACCTCCTAATCTGAAGGTCCAGTAAGAGAGGGGAATATGTACTGACAGAGGCATCCATGAAGGAATAATTTCTGTATTAATGGCATCCTATCCCAGCAATATAATTAACCAAATTTTGTACTTTGCAAAAACAGGTACCCAGATTATGGGAAAGGTGAGTTCTGTTTCAATTTTGTGTAGGAAGATTGTGAATTTGAGGCCAGTGATTACAGAGGCCTGATGTACCACAACCATCCAGGCAACAGATACATAGAGGATTATATTTTAATACATAATCAGTGGAGCTATCACTCTTTTACAATGGGGACATGACTTTATTTTACTCTAAGACCATGCATAATTCAATGCATGGAAGTCCTTTTTATTCTGATCTTATGCAAGACTCAGAGGACTTGAGAAAGAGCCAAGAGAATTACAAATTTTATTCTTCTCAGTTTCTAGTGGTCTTCTGCAGATTGACAGAATGCTGCTGTGGGGAAGCTGAGAAGCAGCTGGCTTAGAGGTGCTTTCCAAAAACATGCCCCCACTGCAAGAGTTAAACAGAAGGCGCAGCTGTAAAACTGTATCGCACGTGGAGGCTGCAGGCTTCTAAAGTACTGCCCAGGAGACAATCCAAGAGAGATGATCCCAACATGTAAAGCAGAAATTTTAGAATCAGTTATTTGTAGTAGGTGACAATGAGCTATGATTTGTCATCTGCAAGTCTTCTCTTGTATAACATTGTCTAAGCAAATTAGTGTAAATATTGTAAATGGCTTTCTGCAAGGAATGCAATGTATTATTGTGAATAAAAATGTTGTTAGGGATAAATCTGTTGTTGTATTAGTATTTGAACTGACAATATGTACATTGACCATGCTGAGAAACTTGCCATCTAAAGGTTTGACAGCTGGAGACATACACTGGGAGAACTGGGAGAAGAGTAGGACCTCTTGATCTAACATTCAAATCTTGTTTCTCTTGAAAGAGTGCAAAGAATAGGAATGGGTGAGGTGGGAGGGAGCCAGCCATATAGACATTAGAGAGTATTGTTGCTATTTTCAGAAGTGCCTGGATCCCCACAGCTAGCTATGGTAAGCTAATGTTTCCAAATCCCTTGTTCCTGGCCAATGCAGGCAAAGATCTTGCTCCAGGTTTGCTCAAACTTTTGTCTTCTGTGGTCATAGGCTTCAGATGGTAAGTTCAGATTCTCAATACTGAGGTAAAACTTAGAAGAGGTGGGATCTGGTAGTAAACTTCCCAGGGTACAATGCCCAGAGCGATCATTCTGGGAAGGAGCAGGCTTAAACACACACGTAGCTGGCTGTGTGGCTTCTCTCGGTGCTGTCGGTGTAGCCGTTGCGACACAAAAGTCAACACACGGTGTGACGGTGTCTTTGCAGCAGGTGATACGTGTAAGTTGGTGTTGTTCGTACGTATTGCTAATGATGCTACTTGGCTGCTTGCTAGGAGGAAGAACATTATTCAGCATTGACTGAGGAGTATCTTGGCTTTTTTCACACCTTTAAAAATAAACACATGGCCACAAGTCATTGAGATTATCACCTCTTTTGACTGTTTGACCTCGCTAAATGTGAATTGCTGGTTCTTGTGAAGAAATGGTGCATTTCCTGCAGCGAGGCGGAGCGAGGAGCAGGACTGCAGGTACCCACATGCCAGGCTGGTGCTTTGCGGACAGGAGCAGGAGGATGTTCAGAAGGTTGGATATTGTCAGAAATCTGTTTGAATATGGATTGTCCTGAAATTCAATGGATGTTCAGTTCTAAGGCATTTTAGTTTATGGGATATTTGGGTTTCCTTTTTTTGGCATACCATAGGCAACTGGTATTGGCATCCACAATAGAAATGACTCTGCACGTTTGGATCTGGGTGCTTAGGTTCCCCTGCATCATTTACAAATACATACATTTCAATTTCACTTCTCAAGATGCTTTGCCAGCAAATCTTACGGGATCCTTGCTAAATGCAAAAGAAAACACTTTGAATCAGCAAAACAGCAAGGCTAACTGAACTCGGATGAAAAGAAATGAGCCTTTCGGTGTCCTCCGGAGCCTGCCAAATCACTAAGTGCTCTGATGACTAATGACACACCATTAGGATGGCACATCTAATGCAAAGGCTGGCAAGAGTTAGCATGCAGAACGCCGCAGGAGGGGCACCCTTGAGCGGGGATGGAGGGTTGGGTAGATGAAGGGAGCCAAAGGGCAGCGGCAGCATGCGAGCTGCTCCCTGCAGCGCTCTGGAGACGCGTGGCTGAAGTGTGTGGACAGGGTTCTGGATCTGCGGTGGAGGCAGGAGGCACTGGGAGAAAGCTTGGTCCCCATAGAGTCAGCAACGAAACTCCTGACTCTTTGAGATAAATGAGGAATTTACCCCTAGTTTGTGAAAGGAAGAAGGGTGTGAAAAGTGTAACAAAGGTGAAGATCCAACAGGAAGCATGCCTCATGCTTTCTGTTGATTATTTCATTCCTCATCTCTCTGACCTTTCTGATTACTCTAAATTTAATATTTAGACTTCAGGGCTAAAGCTTGAACAATAAACATAGATACATCGCTCTTTAGGCGAGCTGGCATTTGATTCCTTTTTTTTGCTATCTGCTGTAACATTCCTGTAAGCCCAGAGTAACTGCATTTTTTTGACTGTTATTGCAATGATTTTCTTACAGATGAGATTGCCCCTGGGTGACTTTTCATTATCTCATCAGCCCAAGAGCGCGCCCCCCAACTGCATTCTTACTGGTTGTCAGTTTACTGGCATGTCCAGAAATTGCCCAACTAGGGTCGTGATCTATATATTTCTTGTCTTAGATCACATTATTTTGCCGTTAGATCTTTCAACACCGGCGTATTTTTAAATAATATTTTCCCTGACGCTGCAAATGGTGCAGAAAGTTGCAGGCAGATGGCCGCTGATGAGCTGTTAGAGTTGGGGGCAGAGGGTTTGGTCAGCAAGCCTTAATACACAAGGAAACTATTTTTACGGTGATATATTGAGAAACGATTGCAAAAACCTCAACGGTGCAGAGATGTGTCCTTGGTCATGCTGTAAAGGTCAGCATCAGCTTGCTGGGTGCATCAGTGGGGGCTGGGTGTGCAAGCACTGCTTCGAAGCCTGTTTTATAGGCAGGCTTTCTCACCCATTTCACTGCCATGGCTTATATTTGTTCTAGTTCCTCTTCAACTTCTGAAGTTAAATTACAGATCAGCAACAAACAAACTGTGTGTTTCTTCTGGAGCATTCCTGAGGCGCGTCAAGTCTGGGGAGCTCACGGAGAGGTCTGCACCAGGCATGAGGTGCTTAAGTCACCATTTCATCAAGGCTGGGAAAAATGTTTTCAAGGGTTTTCAAGGTTCTTTTAACAGAAACCAAAACTTTTTCCCAGAAACGCATTACATCTGATGATTGTACTTTTTATTTTACTAAAATCCAAATGGAACTTTTGACCTTCCTGAGAAGATAAAGTATGTATTTTTCATTTGAAATTACCTTTTGTTTCACTTTTCTTTTCAAAGGCACATATAATAATGTAAAATACCATATTTGGTTATCTTGAAGGCAATAACAAAATCCCAGCTTTCCGATTCAAAATAAAGAGAGATTCAAACTAAACATTCTTTTGTGTTTCCATTTTAAAGCTCAAATTCAAGGTAAATTAAAAAAAAACTAAAAAGAACCGTTTTGTTTGAAAAGCTGAAATGAAACATTGTGATTTTTTAAAAGAAAAGGAGTATCTTTTATTCAGAATAAAAACCCCATAAATTTCTGTGCAAATTCACAAATTGTTTTTAAATTAAATTTTTAAATTAAGCCCAAAAATTTTACCTTCAAATTTTTTTTGCACTGCTGCACTAGAAACAGTAATGCAGTAATGATTCCTGGTCAGCAGTATCTTGAATTACTGGATTTCACATTATTTTTATTACGGGTTATTTTTAGCGTTAGGATTCGTTTATGGCTAACGTGAGAACAGTAGCTATTTAAACAAAACTGCATAACATATTGTCAGCTTTCACACTACATAAATTAAACCAATATTTTCTCATATTACATGAGAAACAGATACAGTAGGGTGTTTGGGGTTTTTTATCATATAAAATGGTTCTGAAAGTGTCCTTTTTTTCAGTGGTGGTTTTGAGGAGAAACTTGCAATATTTGCTAGTATAAAATTGAGGAAATATATATGTAAAATAAGGAGGAATGTGGATGTAAGGACTAGAAAGCTGTGTAAGCCAGCCTCCCAGCCATGCCCACATGTGACTGCCCAGGGCTGTCCCTGCTTCTGGCCTCCCTGTTTCTGGGCGCAGGATGGAGGCAAACACATCATTTTTAGGCACTGCTTCTGGGGCTGCTTGCGTTGTTTTCCCGTGTGTTCCTTATAAGCAGTTGTGCTAATCAGCTGATTTATGGGTTTCATTTTCCTTGTTCTGCAGCACTGGAAAGGGATGACGATGCCTCTGTTTTCTGTTCATACGTGCTTTAAAATTAGCTGGTTTTGTTTCTTCCCGTTTAACCTTGGTTAGAGATTTTGAAATGTTTTTTCCTGGGCTTTTCTCACAACGTTTCAGTCTTCTCACTGAGCTCAGTGCATACAGAAGTTACAGTTAAATCTTAGTTTCTTTCATTTTTTAAGCTGGGGTGTGTTTTTCCCCTCATGCAAGTTCCTATTAATACGAGAGTGCTTAAGCATGAACTGTAGTTTTGGGGCTTCTGCCGTCATGACCCAAGTTGTTTGGGGTTTGCCCTCTGCGATGGGTTTGTCAACAGAGGTGGTTGGCCCGAGCAAATCTAAATCAATCTTTTTTCTCCCTGTCAGTGGTAGAATGGTCTTCTGGTGCTTTTACTTAAGTGTTCTGTTCATGTTATCAATTACTTTTTAAAAAAAAAGAGCAAACCCAAAGTTCGACCTGTTGATAGGGTTTTGAGGTGGTATTTTTTCACAGCATATACAGTTCCCCTAAAAGGAGATGCTTCAGGAACCACTAGGAATTGGGTGGTACATTTTTATAGGGCTCGGCGTACACAGCTCGTAGTACATGGGAAGAGAATGAAATCCCCCCAAAATCATAGTCATATGGCCAAACAATCTGATAGCCAGGAGTCCTCGGCATGAAACTGTCTCTAAAAGAGGGCTAACAGCTGCACCTTGTGGGCTTGGAACGCCTTGCAGAGATTAAGGAAAGAAGCCATTTGTCATGAGACTGTCTTTCATTAACTGACTTTCAGAAGTTATTGGCAGGGCTTTGTCGTGTCAGAATAGATCTTTATTTTGGGCTAGTAAAGATGAGGGCACGTTTACAATGATGACTATGTAGAGAGAGTATTATTTAAGGATTTATATTCATTTGCATGTCAGATTAAGGTCCTATACCATTCCCCGTGTGAATTAAGCACAGATAGCAGTTATGAGAGTTACGAGCTTTTCTGATGGATTTCTATGTTGAATTGCAATGAAATCTTATATTATCAGGTGAAAGTGCCCACTCCCATACATTAATATCCTTTTGTATTTGGAACGGATCTAAAAATAGATACCACATTGTATATGTGAATAATGAGCCACCAGAGCCATCGTCCCAACTCTGAGCAGAGCAGGTCTGGGGTGGTGTGAGCCAGCGGGGCTGTCCCCCCGGCACCTCGCAGGTCTGCAGCGGCAAGGTGGACCTGGACTTTTGGAGCAAGCTCTTGCCGCCAACGGCCTGCCAAGCCTCTCTGCAAGGTGTGATCGCCCGCGCCAGGAGTATGCAAAACGTTGGTGAATTTGTTCCCGAAAATCTGTGGTAAACCAACCCAATATACCAACATACACCAATTTTAATCATAGAATCATAGAATGGTTTGGGTGGGAAGGGACTTTTGAAGATCATCTAGTCCAACCCCCTTCACTGGGCAGGGACATCAAGCATGGGAACAGGCTGCCCAGGGAAGTGGTTGAGTCACCATCCCTGGAGGTATTTAAAAGACATGTAGACGTGGCACTTAGGGACATGGTTTAGTGGTGGACTTGGCAGTGTTAGGTTTATGGTTGGACTCGATGATCTTAAGGGTCTTTTCCAACCTAAGTGATTCTGTTATTCTGTGATCTTTCACTAGCTCAGGTTGCTCAAAACCCCATCCAACCTGACCTTGAACACTTCCAATGATGGGACATGCACAACTACTCCGGGCAGCCTGTTCCAGTACTAACTGAGTGCACTGAGCTGCAAAGTGCCAGGTGCACGTGCTGCTTTGTAGGCACCAGACCTCTCCTCCAGGCACAGGATGGAGCCATCTCCCCCATCCTGCTTCATCAATCAGAGCCCATGGGCTCGTTTCCTCAGTCCCAGGGCCCGGCTCTTGCTCCCAGCCACCCTCCGACCCCATCCCGTGCCCGGTCCCTGCAGCAGGGATCGGGGGAGCCCCCCTGCTCTTCCACACCTGCCCGTGCCGGTCCCTCTCCTGCTCTGTGCCCCCCGCCCCAGTTCAGCCCGTCTCCCGCAGGAGGGTTTCCTGAGAAAGTGTTCTGAGGAAACCGCTGTCTGGTGCCATACTTTGGTAAGGAAAGAAAATTTCTGTGAAGGAAGTGGATTTTCAGCTATTGGACTTCACATCAAGAAGAATGATTAAAATGCAAAAATAACGTTCAGCCGGAGGGTAATGGGGTGTGCCGATGGTATGAGATAGGCTTCATGGTATTTCAGTGAGAGGTTAGCTCTCACCAGTATAACGTGCTAGTTAGAAAAGGAAATAAAATGCAATCACATCGCCAAATGTGAGTGACTGTAGGGTTTATAAACACGGTCAGGGCTTCCTTGGTTCTGACTGATGATAGTAAGGGATTGTTGTGACTCCGCTACTTTGCAAGATCCAGAATCCAGATTTAAAGTGTCAGTGTATCACTTTTTCATAATATTGTGAGTCTGTTCTCCAAAACTTCCTCAAGGTTTTATTCATGGCTGCTTTCGCAATTTTTCATCTCAGCTAAGATGATTGATTAAAAATAGAACAACTGTCTTAAAGCTTTCCCATGGCACAGTTCTTCTACTGAATTGGTCTTGCCTGGTCTCCTCTCCCTGACATACATACTACCCTGGGAGGAGGTGTGCTGCTGCCACGAGTGCCCACGAGAGAAGTGTAGCAAGGAGCCTTCACCAAATATTGAGAAAAATTAATGCTGAGCTGGTAAGCCCAAACATACAGAGCAGAAACCTCATTATAATTATTCTCTTCCAGCGCAGCACAGCATGTATCTGGAATTATATAAAAAAAAAGATTTTACAGAATTGTTCATGCCAAGGTTGCAAAAGATAATTTATTTTTAAAATTTCTTTTGGGGGACGATCTGTAAAAGCAAACAAGTTTTGACATAAACTGTTCAGCAGATATCTTTGTATTTATGTATTGGAATATGGTGAAAATTCCAAACTAATTATTAGATACAAAGTACTCCTTTTCTCTAATAATATGTTTTAAAAATAGATCCTGTTACTACAGAAGACATGAATATTTGGTGCCCCTGATGTCCCTGGGGTTAAGAGGGCTTTATTAAAATTGTTTAATACTACATGTTACAATTTCCTCTCTTATTTGTGATGTGAACATTTTATTACTTTGGCCTAAATGGTAAAAAGTAAATACATCCCCAGCTGGCGTTGGTTGCTAGGGAGTGAAAACCGGCAGCCCAGCCTGCCATTCAGAAACATCTTCACGCTTGGACCTCAGAACTGCTTTGCTAAAATATGTTAAGAGTGAATAGGCCCTTCACATCTCACTAGCTAAGTAAGTGTTGCTGCAGAGGACATCCGACCCGAGTGAGAGGTTCAAAAAAGACATTTTCTATTTTCTAGAACCTCGATTTTCTGCTTCTATTTTCTGCTTTTGGTGCGGTGCTGCTGTGGAGCCCGGCGCTGCCATGCCGTACCTGTATGCTCACTCACCGCCTGGGATAGGCACGTTCATAACTTCCAAGAGGTACTTGGAAAGTACCCTTGCAAAGTCATGTTTAACACTGAAACTGAGAAGCACAATCCATCGTGTTGGTATTTCAAGTTTTGCTTAGCAAAAACCGACAGGCACGATTCACACCGCTGTGCCAGGCGAATGGGTGACGTGGGCTGTGGGCGAGGGGTAAAGCCGTCTCCTGGTGCAGGCTCTTCACAATCTGCCTGATCCCGGGCGTTTGTGGTCTAGGGGGGCTTGTGTTCTTTTTTCCTGTTACCACTTCTGTGAGCAGAGATGCAAACCAGCCTCAGGAGTCCTGAAGTTTTGTGATGGATGTGACATGATGTCCCCCTCCTTCCCCGGGGGGTTCCTCATCCCACAGGGTGTCCCTGGTCACACTGGCATTCCCTGGGTCCGTGCTTAGGTGCCAGCTTTTCCCAACATCTCATTTGGACACTGTATCTGATTGCGAAAGTCAGCCCACAGGGTTGGTCAATGACTCTGTTCATGTTGCCACTGGGGAAGTGTTTTTTTAAATACCAGCCTGGCTGGTTAGGAAGGGGGGCGTTGGGCTGTCATCAGCCCAAGTACTCACTGGAAGTAAAACCAGCATGTGAGTAATGGTGCTTACAAGGTACTCGGCGCTACCCCTGCCCTGCCTTGGATAGCTGCTCTGGGTTTTTCAGTATCACTTCTTCAAAATAAAAAATAGCTGGATGTAGCCCTCCACTGTTTATATCTTTAAACTACTGTTATTTAAAAGCTAGTAATGTTTGCTATCAATTAGATGGCCACATGGTTGCTAAAGCAGATGTCAGTAGTTTCCCTTGGGAGGATGGCAAGAGGGGATAAAATATTTGTGCATCTAGAAGAAGTTAACTAATACTAATTCTGAGCTGTTGCACTATAGCCAGAAATAAAATTGCAGTTTTTTTCATGTGTCAACCTCAGTTGCTGTACAATGTAAATCCTGCAGGTCTGATTCTCTTACATGGCATTTGTAAACACACTGCCTTCGTGCAGTCACTTCTGATTTACACGTTTGGTGGAAGCCAAATCTGTTGAGACTAACAGGTTTATAAAATGCTATCCCCATTGAAGAGTGAGAGTAATACATGAAACTACATGAAATTATATGAAATACATGAAAAGCAAGGTGGGTGTCAGTCTCTTCTCCCAAGTAACAAGCAATAGGACAAGAGGAAATGGCCTCAAGTTGTGCCAGGGGAGGTTTAGATGGGATATTAGGAAAAAATTTCTTCACTGAAAAGGTTGCCAAGCATTGGTTGAGTCACCATCCCTGGAGGTATTTAAAAGACCTGTAGATGTGGCATTTACGGACGTGGTTTAGTGGTGAACATGGCAGTACCAGGTTAATGGTTGGACTTGATGATCTTAAAGGTCTTTTCCAACCTAAACAATTCTATGATTCTATGAAATGACCATAGCATGCATGAGTTTTTCTGGATGGCCTGTTTGAATGCTGCTCTCATGAGAGGCTTTACTTGCTAACTCAGCTGACCTCTCTGGTCACCTCCACCTTTCTCCTGCAGTTGAACTTTGTGAAGAGATTCACAGAGCCATTGTAAAATGAATTTCAGTGTAACAGAATGCAGATATGTAATTATACCTTTTTTTATTATTTTCCAGCTGTGAAGTGTAGTATTTTTGCTTATTCCTTTTTTTTTCTGAGAAGATCCAAACACAAGGGATGGCATATTTCAGCAATGAGAATTGCGTGATGGTTTGTTGTGCCAGCTTAGAACAAGTGCTGCATACTGCAAGTTTAAGGGGACAAGTTGGGTTTAGTAATTGGTTTATTCGAATATTCTGATATTTTTGTAGCAAGCAGGCAGCAGGCCTGCTGTGGGCTCTGGCAGCATTTTCTGTCCTCATGCTCTCTTGAGAACTGAGGAAGGTGTCTTTGCCCTGCGATGCCATTTAAAGCAAGCTCAGTCACGTATGTGTAGTGTATTGGTTACGTGTGTGTAATGTCTTACAGGATGGAGCTGCTGAGGGGACTAGTGCGAGGATGGGGCACTTTTCTTGGTTTTTATTTCCTTTGTTTCCTTGTTCAAATTTCAGTCGAGGCAGAAGTCCAGTCCAGGAGTGAGCAAGTGACTGCTGTGCAGCTACTTGTGAAGTCCTGAGCAGCTCAGCTCTTCGTGTTGTCTCTGGGAGTTAAAAACACGCACTGTCCTTCAAAAGCAAACCCCGTCTGCCTTTCTGAGGGCCTACAAGAACTGGCTCTCCGTCTGGTTCTCTCTGATCCAGAGTGTATAGCCCAAAAGCTGTCTCTGGTGGTCTCAGAAGAGAAGCCAAAGTCTGCCTGCCTTGTGGATCATCCTGATTTCTCATTGTTATAGATGATTTTTTGTTTATTTATTTTTATGGAAAACATGATTAAAACACATGAGCTAGTCAGGAAGCAGAAATGTATGCAGCCTCTCCAAGTAAAACCTTTTCAATGAGAAAAGGACAGGCTTTGGTTTCCAGGCTTTCAGTTCAATCATCCTAAAAGCACTAGATGTTTTGGAAAAAAATAAAATATTTAAATAGATTTATTATTCTGCCAAGATTTATTTGAATTAAAATTCCCAATTTAGGGAGGGAACGAGTATAATTTAATTTTCTGAATGATATTGAAAGTTCCCTTGTGAACTGAAAAGAGATGGAGGAATAAAAAAAAAATTTTCCTGTCTTTCATTTGCTCCTTTTTTAGGACAGTAAGAGATGGCAGGTGGAGAAAGTCTGACAAAACACCTTGTGCGTTGGCACAGAAGCAACACAAAGTCTTTCAGACATCCGTATTCTGAAAATTAGTTATTTTCAACTCTTAAAGTGGAAACACAATATAATGATGCTTCCAGGTCTGCTGTTAAAATGCATCACTTTTATTTATTCACTCCAGCCCGGGTTCGCGATTGCAGCTGACTGTGTGCTTAGCAATAACCACTTTAGTCGTCCCGTGCGACTGCTCAGAGATTATGTTTAAGCATGTGCTCGCCTACTTCTTGTGGTAGGATCCAAGTGGCGTTGTAGTATCCCGGTGCAGAAGAGCAAAGTGTTGGCATCAGGAGGTTTGAGAGGACTCGCTGTGCTGCCAACTTCTTGCCCAAGTTTCCCAAACCCCTGGGCCAGGAAGGAGATGGGCCAGGAGACCTCGTCTCCAGCAAGTCCGTACAGCGCGCTCTTGCCACGAGCTGTGCTGTTCAGAGCACGGCTGTGTTATCACAGGTAAGAAGTATTTTATAGAAGTGTTTTGTTTAAAGTGAAATTGTAGCCTCAGCAGTTGTGCGGTGTTACTGAGGAGAGCGTGATCTCTGGCAGAGAGACCTTTATCACCAGGGGAACTTTTGATTCTGCGTTTCCTTGTCATTCGTTATTTCTTGTCGTTCCCATCGTCAGTCGAACGTACCTTTGTTTATTCTCCAAGACCACACGCACCAGCGTGACAGGTGCGTGCAATGTGCTTATCCGTCAGGAAGGCAGACCGCAAGGAAGGATGCCCTTGAGAGAGAGCCATTTTGAGATCCCTCTGCCTGAGTGCAGCCGCAGTTCCCATCTGCAGCACCCAGGCAGTCTGTCCGGTGCAATCCCTCACCCCTCCTGTTGTCTCTCTCTATTAACGGCCCTGGCAGCTGAGAGCCCTGACCTATGCACTTGTTTTGCCCCTTACTTTCCCTCTGGGCATAGACCTGAGAATAACATTTTTTTTTGCCTTTTCATCCTTTCAGAGCATGTCCAGATGCATTGACTCTTTCTTCTTATGCTGTCCCTGGGTCAGAGTCTTTCGCACGCACCCTCTCTGAAGCTATTTCAGGGTTGCTCGGGGGGTTCACAGCTGAGATGCCTGGACTCCGGCACTGCCAGCTGCACGTCCAGGCAGGCTCCCAGGCAACCCAAATCCCGTGGAGCATCACCTGCCAGTTGCAGTGGTGGGTGCCTGCTCCCTTAGCTGTCACCATTCCTGGCCCCAGAGCCTGCATCCCCTCCTTGAGCTGGTGGGGGCTTGCCTGGTCCTCAGCACATCTTTGAACAGTCAGTAATGTTGCCCATAGGCAGCTGGCAAGGACACGCAGAGGGAAAAGTGAATGACAGGAAGGTCCCTCTGCCATTTCAGCCTCACAGCTGCTCCCCAGCTTCCCTTACCTGGTCCCCCCTTTCCCTAATTTCGGAAATCGGAAAAGAGCATAACACTCATTGGTGTGTTACCATCACTGTTTTAGACACAAATCCAAAACACAGCAGCCTACAGGCTGCTATGAAGAAAATTAACTCCATCCCAGCCAGAGCCCGTACACGAGTGTTTGTGCGGGGATGCTGCAGCTGGTCACATCTGGCCCCAGACAAGGCAGTGCTTGGGCAAGGCTGGGCACGCCGGGCGTCCAGTGAGGCACAAAACACTGACAGCTGATTTTCCAACGCCAGGTCGCAGGTGCAGAGAACAGTGCTGGGTCCTGGAGGTAGCGTGCAGTACGAAGGTTTACAGGAGCTGCTGTACATTACCATGGTATAGGACGCCATGCAAGCAGGTGGCAGGGGTAGAAAGAGCAGCCCTGTAGAAAGGAGGTTTGCTATGCAGTAATCCCCCCCCCAAACACTCTTTTTTTATAATAGGCAGAGTGGAGGTATAGAGCAACCAGCTGCTCCCAGACTGTAAACCCCTGCACATGTGGAGGGTGGTCTCTCACCGCAGGTTGTGAGCTGACCCCAAGGAAGTACTTATGTGAATAATCTCTCACCAATGTAGACAAGAGATTTGCTCATTTGTACCTGATGCTGTATTTTTAGTTGGGAGTTTAAACTGGAAAAGAGCTACCGGATTTGTCTGATGTATGACTGTATGTAAATTGCCATGGTAACCGCCGCATTTCATGTGCTCAGGGCGTTTCCCTGAATTCTGCAAGCAGCTGTAGCTGTGTTTATTTATGCAGCTCAAAGTCAAGTTTCATTAAACCTCTAGCTGTTTTGTTTTTTCAGCATGTCTTTTCCTTTTCTTACCACTAGCCATTTTAGCTCTGCATTTTTCTTTTGCTTTCCAAATATGAGTGTAGTTTTGCAGCATGGGCTGTACCGGAACCCCCTTTTAATTACAAGTGCAATCATAATCTAGAACAACTCTTCCTTGACACAGAAAGAGTAGAGTGGCACTGGAGGAGTTGTCATCATTTCGCTCACTTAACCTCATTTGGGAATTTTGAAGTCTGCAAACAGTGTTCCAGGTCAAAGATCCTGAGCTCCCACAGTCTCATTAAATTATTTGTTATTAAATGAACGTAAACCTTTTGGCTTGGACTACTTTGCTGTAGCGTACAGAATAGCATTGTGTATTTTAGGGGTTTAGTGCTGCTGGGAATTTTAATACTAAGTCAGCATCCATCTTTTTTGGATGCTGACTTTTTTGTCGCTTGTTTCATACGAGGTCATCTGTAATAGCAGAGCTCAAATTCAGAAAGCATTTAGGAGAATATTAAGTATACTTAGGTATTAAATGCTGAATTATTTTTGAAGTGACTACCTTAATTAAGATCTAGAAGCTGCTTAGTGGACCCTAGGGCATCAGCAGGTAACTCATTTTGCAATAAAAACCATGGTCAGATAAAGTTCCTTTCTTTGCTCTCCAGATGCTGTGGAGACTAGTGATACTTGCTTCCTTAATTTCCCTAGTGTCTTCATACAGAGTTATTTAGGAACCTCTGGAAATCATCTAGTCCAGGCACCTGCTTAAAGCAAGGCTAAATTCAAAATTTGATCAAGTTCCTCCAGGCCTTGTCCCAGTAAGTTTTGAGCATCGCCAAGGATGGAGACTTCTCCACGTGGCGAGGCCCTTGTTCCAGGGCTGTGCCTTTCCCATCGTGAACTAGTTGGGCATTGGCACCAGCAGTGAGATTGCTCCTCAGCCTTCCCTCCGCTGAGTTGAACAAGACGACTCCCCCAGCCCCTCCTCCATTTGCAGTCCCATTTGCAGTCCCCAGCCATCTTCGTCACCCTCCACTGGATCGCGGCAGTATGTCAACGGTTCTTTTGTATTAGCGGTCTGGAGCTGGACCTAGTGCTACCAGTGCTGAGCTGACTCAAGGCCAGTTAGATACAGAGGACTTACATTGCCTTTCATCTCAGCTGTCCTCCTTCCAGGCCAGCATTTAAAATGTCTTCTCAGCGTGAAAGTAGGAAAACACATATGTCTCTACGTTATGCTCTGTCTTTTAAAACACGGAGGGAGTCAGCATCCCTGCTCAGTGCAAGAAGTCAGCGTGGGAATCAAAGCACGCCCGGTGGGGTAGTGTCCTTACCCTGCACCTAGCTAGCTCACTTGGTCTGCCATGCCACCTTGGCATGGCCCTGCTGTGTTGGGTAGGCATGCCCTAAGGAAGAAATGAAACAAATGGCATTATTGCTCCAGGAACAAGAAATACTTCTTTTATTTAGGCTGTGTACTATAGCTCCAAATCACAGCCGTGCTTTCTGAGAGTATGGAGCGTGAAGGGTAAAAACTCCATTATCTTGATCTAAGAACAGCTGCGACACTGGGAAGACTCTGCATGTCTCCCAGAGAACCTGGGAAGCGAAGAGCCTTTTAGTTTCCCTGGTCACTGTCAGAGTGTTGATAATTATTTGTTGAAAGTAATGAACTTCACACTATTGCAGGGACCACAGATTACATGCAAATTGCAAACATGGTATTTTAATGACAACAATCCTAGGTGTTGTCTGTTGTTTCTCCTTAAGTCAGCAGAAGGATTTCCATTGACTTCCCTTGAGGGTTTTGTGTGACGAGTGTCTGCTGTTATTGTATTGACTTGATGGTTATTTTTTATTATTTTACAGAGTTTAGCTAAGAAATGCCAGATTCCTTTCTTTCTTTCCATCAGTGACATTTTATGTTCATTAATGATACATCTAAACTAGAGAAATAAAAATGAGAGCAAATTGTGTTGTTAAACAGAAGTTGTTTTAGCTATCAGGAACATGCAGACATGTCTGCAAAACTCCACTGAAATTCAACAAGTAGTTAAGCTTATCTCCTCAAACATAGGATACTATTATTAGCAAAGCATTTAATTAGCTGTCCATTGCGATAGAGCTGAAAGCCAAATACCTCATCTGGCATTTCCCAAGTAGCCTATCTGTAGTTCACAGAGCAACACTTTAAGATTGCACATCACATAGAGACTGAATAAGATTTTGTTGCAGAAAGCTTTATGATAAACTTAATTGTATTATTATTACCAGCTGAAAAAACCACCTTTTTTTAAAAGATCATAAGACAAAATTAAACTGATCTGACTTCAGCCGTGGAAAGAAGGGTCTAACAAATGCCCCAAGAAGGTGCAAAAGTCAAATAACCTTTAGGACACTTTAAATGTCCAATGCCAGTGTTCCTGCTTCTGCTCCAGCACAAATAATGAATGAAAGAGGGGTTTAAGAAGAGGCTGTTGTGCCACATCCTCTAGATATTAGAACAATTCAGGATAGGATTAAGATGAATGGCAAGGAGGAGTTGTGGATGGATTGATATAGTAAGGTGCTGTCTTCAACGCTTCTCAGGGTCGTGCTCTTGACACCTCGTAATGCCAGGAGACACGGGATGCTGGCTCCTCTTATGCGGAGCTCAGCACTTCGCAGGACTGGGTCTACACCTACCACTTCAAGCATATTGTCCCAAATCAGGCAAGCACATGAGTGTAAAATAAGATGCCTTTACCGTTGCCTTCTTCCAAGAGATGGAAACAAGCATATTGATAGAGGCAGGAATTTTCCTGCAGTTGCAAAAGCAGCACAGCCACCCCCAGTGGGAAGACTTCTGTTCTTTGGGTTTCACCAAGCCATCCTCAATATATTATGTGTCTGTGTCAGTCTCGCAGATCAAGGCTCAGGACACCGCAAGGCTCGGGGCTTGGCAGTGCTCCTCCTCATCTGGCTGATGGGAGATCTTGGCTAATGGGAGTATGGCTGAAGGGTGTCCCTGCCTCACAAATAGGAATCTCACTATTAGAAGATCGAGACTTACTGGCCTAGATTATGATCTCTCCAGGACAGGGAGTAACTCCATGCATGTGTTTGTCAGCACTTAGCAAACAGCATCTGAAAATAAAACCAAGGCATCACTGACAGTAGCCCACAAGTAAAAGATTTATTAATATAGACAAAAATGTTTGTTTTAACAGCCTTTTCTCATAAATTAGCCAAAATAACTAGCTTAATAAAAATTACCCGTATATATTAATAATCTGTTTTTATTCAGTAGCATGATAACACTATTTGTAGGAGAAAATATGAAAACTGAAATTCATTAGGGAAACATTTTACACTACAGTTAGATCTGATGCTGCTCAATGCGGAGTTTCAATTTGTTTAATTCACGTTGATGGGTAGGCAAGACTGCAGAACAAGAAAAATACAAGCATACATTTAATATTAGTTACATTGCTTGTTCATGCATTCTTTAGCTAAAGTCTTGGTACCATACAACTTCAGATTTTCCTGTGTCCCTAATCAAATATTCTCACTTACATTACGATCTCTCTGCTAAAGAAACGATTCTGAAGCCTACCTTGAAGTAAACACAGAGAATAAGGCATTAGTTCAGCCCAAACTTTGGTCTTGCTTATGCACGTATGGATGCCGTAGCAACAGCTACAACCAACTATGTATGTGAAAATCGAAGGACAGATGCTGCTTAGGCACAGCCTTAGCAATGTGAAGCTATTGGACTTTCCAGGACTGAGACACATCCCATTAAGAACATGTGCAGTCCTCATTTCTCATTTCAGCTAGGGAATGGGAGAATGCTATTTACCCAAGAGGACAGATGATCACAGAAAACCCAGTAGTCTAGACCCAGTTTAGCAGGAAGTGCTGTCCATTGGGATCAAAGGAGTAGCACTGAGTTCCAGCTGGTCTTCAATAAAATGTTATGTTCAGCATTCACTCTTCATTCCTATTTGGGCAAGAAGCACAAAAGCAACTATCTTAAGATACAGTCCAAACACTTAATTCTGCTTATTTCATTAATAAGGAGTGATAAACATCACTAATGTTACCTTTTGCAGTAATAATACTGTAAAAATTTACTAATATGTGTTTAGATTTTTTTGTCAACAGAACAGAAAAATATAATTTGGTGTACATCAAAGCAACCTCAAAAAGCGTCACCCTGTTTGAACATGAGTCACTCCTAAAAAAGAATTCATAACATCTGTCAAAGTTATTTAGCTCCCTAACTTTGCCTGTGTTGGGCACTTAACTCTTACTCGTACAATCTTTTTAATGTTTCGTACTATGTTCCTATATAGGTTGCTACTGTAAAAAGAAGTAAATTTGTTAGTGCTGTTTATTATTTCTGTAGCGCCCTAGGTAGAAGGAAAGAAAACTGACAAGATCCAACCTCACCTTCACTTTAATTCCTAGGGAAGGATGTTTCATTATTTTCCCCCCCTTTGAAGTGCCAGGTCTCTGAAATCTCTTTTTGATGATACAGATGAAAAATAAATACGTAGAGGAAGGAGTCAGCGTGCAGAATTCGAAGAACACAAGGCGTTTTGAGGCCGTGCCATGCCGGGGGATGGGAGCAGCATCTCTGTGTTGGAGGGCGTGCGTGCCGGGTCCCCGGGCTGCTGGCGCTGGCTCTGGCTCAGCAGCCAGGCAGGAGTTTCTCTCTCTTCGTCAATGAACCAGCTGTTACGGCAGATGATCGTGCTGAATTTCAGGTCATTTGATAACTAGGGCAGGCAGCCGGGTTTTGCAGTTCAGCTTGGGTGGCATGTAGCTTAAGAACTTCATCAGCACGATGCAGAATTGCTCACGTTTCTCGGCTGCTGGGGGGGGGGTTGTACTGGGGGTGGGGAGGGGTGTTCAACCAGGTCCCGTCCTTGGCAGCTGGATAGCAAGTGCTGTCTCCTGCTTGGCACTTCTGCATGAGAGAAAAGTGCGGGACATTGCTAGTTTTTTGGCTTTATTATGAATGCCATTCAGAGCGGCTCTTATTTAGGCTATCACTTAAATCTGCAAGCTGTTTGAAGGCCTGGTAGGCTCTGCTTGGTCGTGTCAGCTGCTGCTTCAATGTGAATTGTGGTGCCGGCTTCCAGACTTGCAAAGAAGTGCTTATACCCATGTCAGGGAATGGCAAGGAAAGCTTCCCAATTCCTTCAGTGTCTTGGCAATACCTGAGAGGGAAGACACGGGGAGGGGGGAGCCCATAAGGAGCTGCAGAGAGGAGCAGCCTAACCATGCTCCTTGCTCAAGCTGCTCGGAAGAAAAGTGGCAAGGCTTGCGCAGGGCCAGGGGAAGGATTAATGTAAAATTCTGGGGAAAGCAGCTGGAAATACCATGGTAATTTTCTCAGCTTGGCAGGCTTTTAAGCTTCAGTGGATTCCCAGATGAGTCAAGCAGATCTTTGGTGTAAAGAAAGTGATAACCGATGATGCTAGATTCCTAGATATTCAGAGTCAGAAGAGATCATTAAAGCCATCTACTCTAAGCTCTGTGTTCAAACCTACGGTGTTCTGCCCGCAAATTCTTTACCAAGTACGTAATGCCCTGTTTGTGCTAGAAAGGCATACTTGAGAAAGCCACGGTCTTGATTTAATAACTGCATGTGGTAGAGAATCTACCACTTCCCCAGTTAAGTTTTCCCAACTGGCTCATTACCATCACTGATAAAATACCGTGTCTGAAAGGATACACCTTGCCTCTGAGAGCACCGAGCTCGGGCACCTGCCTTGCTGATGCTGATACGCGGTTTCCAAACCGGACTGTCCGGTCGTCTCAGCGCTGGGCGGGATGTGGCCAGCCTGCCCTCCGCCTGGGTGGAGAGGCACCGAGCGGGGCTAAAAGAGGATGCTGGGGAGCTGAAACAACGCTGGCTAAGAAATGTGGGAAGAAAGGCAGGGCTGCAATAGATTTCGAGAAATAACCTTGAAGAGCCTTTCTGGTGTGAGTAAGGCTAGTTTTAGTGTCATTTAGAAGGCCGTATCTGCCCTGTCTCTCCCCAAGCTTCTCATAATGTGGTGAAAAGGATCTACAATTTGAAATGGTAAAAATTTAAAGAGAAGAAGAAAGAGTAGGGCAGTAGGTGTTTTGGCAGAGAGCAGGCTGCTAAAGATGCCTGTCATATTAGAGGTGGCAGCTGAGACTTGTTTTCCATGTTTCAAAGTGAATACGCCCTTTAAGGCAAACCAGCTATTTTTAACTCTCATTCTGGGAAGTCCTTCTTCCCTGTGCTGGGAGGGAAGATACGTGCCCTGTTGCACAACAGTTGTCTCACAACCACTCACCTCGCCAGCCTCCTTTCGATAAGGAAAGCCAGATAACAGGACAAAGTTGGTCACCCAAGCTCAGTGGTTCATAAACCTCCGCTCCTCATTCCGGGAACAGGGAGGGGGGAAGCCTGTTCCATTTAGCAGGAGACATCCCATTGTGGATGGTAAGACAGAGCCAAACTGGTATGTATTACTCACTACAAGGAGCGTTTGCACGCCGTGCCCCCCACAAGGCTCGCCCTGGCATCACCCAACAGTGAGTCACCAGCGGCGAGCAGAATGGTGAGCCAAGATGCAGAGTGATATTCCGTTTTCTAAACCCTCCCTGAATCTACGGGTATTTTGGTAGAGCTTGTGGCTTAGTCTCTTGGGATTAGACTCATCCCAGCTATATTTACAGGACTGAAAGTCTGGCGTGGAGTCTCACCCAGACTCCTCCTGTAATCAGCGGAGAGACGCGCTGCCAGGGCGGATTCATCCCTCTTTCAGATTGGCACTGATAATTAAGGATGTTTTAGGAGACTGCTGACGCAACCAGAAGTTTGCAAAGCTAAAGTATTTTTGAATTGTGCTTGCTAGCCTCTTTACAGGAGTTTGGGACTTTTTCTTGGGTCTCGGGCTTTCTGCATCATATGAAACGTACATCCCAGTCTCCCCTGAAATGCCTGTTTTTACTCTCAGGGAACAGAATGCACTTTCTGAACATTTTCAAGTGAATCATAATCAATTTACAAGTTGAAATTAATTAAAGTTGAGCCCTCTGAGAAGTATCAAATCCATGCCAGCACTTCTTTATACCAAATGATCTTAATAGCAATGTGTAGCATAGACGTCAAAATTCCCCATCAGTTAAATTAATTGAAATTTTTTGTAGAAGTCAATTTAGAAAGCAATGTATTGTAATACAGGTATGTTATCAGTGACTATTTAATTGTTACCATACTATGGGCTGCTGGCAGGCTGCAGCTTAAATAACTGGCAAGTGGGGCAACTGTCATCAGAAATGACTTACCAGCCTTCATCTTTCCTGTACAGCTATTTTGCCCCTGGCAGTACCCTGCAAAGAAAAGATATGTGAATTGCAAGTATGTCTTTTAAAAATAGTTTAATTTAGTACCACAAACACTGACATGACTTAATCATAGCATATTATTAGAGAATGGAATCAGTACAAGACGCTCCAAAGCAGATAAATTTCTGGTAGCTGTAATCTTTACTTGAGTTGACGGGGGTTTTCAGGGCTCAATCTGTGAGACTCGCATCAGCCTGGAATGCTTCTTGCTCTCTATTTCTTGGCAGAAACTTTCAGTCTTGCATCCTATTTAAAATTGTTTGTAGCCAGAAATATATATTAGGGTCTAGTTCTGAAATAGATGCTGTGCCAGGTGGGACTTCTCACTCCCATGGGCGAGTGTTAGTTCAGGCACTGAACAGGGCTGTCTGTGTAAGAAATGAAGGTTACATGCTGTATTCCTAGGTTGGTCTCACTCCCTTGTACCGGTGTTGCAGATACTGAAATTTTGGAGAGAATCCGTCAACTTCACACGGGAGTCCCGGCTCAGTGTGGGCTTAGCCAAGGTCTCCGTGCAGGGAGCAGCTCCAGAGAAACCAAATGTGGAGACAAGTGGGGTGCTTTCTTCCATATCTTAAATCTACTCCATACAATCTTACTCCAACCGAATTGCTAGGGTATGTGAGTGCAGTGCCTGTAGGCTAACAGCCATCCCGCAAGCATTGTATCCTGGTGGGAAACACTTCAGCTCTCCTCAGCACAGTACCCAGGAGTCCTTTGGAAATGATGATGGAGATGGAGGTTGAGAGCAGAGAAAGGCAATATCAAAAATTAAAGCTGGTTCAGTATAAGCAGCTTCTACAGGTAGGACAAAACATCTGACACTGATCCTCAATAAAAGAAACCGGTTTCCATCTTCAGGACTGCAATGATCTGGGCAATGGCATGACAATGGCTTTTTTCGTATATTTTGCCCAGCTGAGGAATTTAAAAGTTCATTGGTCTCCTTCTTGAGTGTTTTCCAGCACTCGTTAGAGTACAGACCTTCTCAGAGTGCCAGTGGATAAAGACACTACTAAAATCATGAAACCAAGCACTCGGTCCACTTCATAGTGTTATTTCAGTTTTGGCACGGCCTCTGGGTTCTTACATGTCTAATGCGCTGGGAAGTGCCTCCCCAAGCATGGATAATAGATACTAGGAAAGCAACCTTTTCAATTAAGGGCAAAATGTATAGAAATTAAAATGACACAAGCTGTATCAGCTGCATATTGGCTCCTATGCACACAGTCTGTAGATATAATCAGTAGGTGCTCAGACAGATAATTACAGTCTTCCTGCAAAAGGCTTCATGTAGGAGAGCCACCTGCCTGCCTGCTACCACTTGCAGAATCAGAGCTGTCCTTTATTTTTACTGTTGTGGATTGTGGAATTACAGTTTTCCAACTTCTGTTTAAAAAAGAAGCATTTTTCTAGCACATCTCCTTTCAGAGGACTGCTGCACCAGGTAAGCGCTGGGCATCAAAGAGTGATTTGTCAGCCTTTGCTATAGACTCAGTAATGATTTATATTTGTCAAAATGCAATTTGCACAATTGATTTCCTGTTGCAAGGATTACAGGAGCAGTTAGTTGAGGGAGTGTTTGCCTTCTAGCCAGCTGGTACTGGTTCATGCTCAAAATAGGGTCAAGGTTGCTTTTTTTACAGGAGTAAGAGATGGTCAGTTGAATTGTTACTTAAAATCTCTTTAGGTGCACAACATCTGCAAGCGCTGCTCGTTCAGGAATCATCTGTCCTGCCGCAGGCGAGCTGGCCTGTAACCTTTGTGAAGGCAAGAGTCAAAGAATGATAGTAAGAAGTTATATGGTTTCTGGGGGGGGGTTATGCCCAGTACGGCGTGCTGCACTTCAGAATATCACTTTTCAGTGACTTGCATACAGCTGGTGGCACATGTACCACAGCTTAGGAATCCCAATACAGATGTTATAAAAACATTTGGTCACAATGTTTTCAGCCACACCTGAATTTTTTTTTTTCCAAACTTAGATGAACACTGATAGTGTCCAGCAAGTCATAACTTTATTTGCCCAAAGAAGCAGAGATGGTGGCTCACGTCATACTCTCTGGGTCAGCTGCTTTCTCAGGTTCTTTAATTATATTTCCTGTGGGCCATGCTGTCATTTCACACTTCTGAGGGGCCACTTTCTTGCTGATGTGATTGTGGATCCCAGTCTTCATTTCAGAGTCAAAAGTGATGGTGGAGTCCCTGAGGGAACCTGTTCCTAGTCCGTATGTGTTCTCCTTGCAGATCACCTAAAGCCGTGCTATGCCACTTACACAGTCGTATGGTGGCACTGGCTCTGCTGCCCCACTTTGTGTTTGAATGAGCTATTTAAAAGTATTACATTAATTTTAGGGTTAGGTGGAGGGAGAAGTAAGCATACCCCCTCACTCGTTTTCCTGGGTGCACAGCAGATTTGTTGGCGGGGTGTTTTCTGTGCAGGCGGTAAGTCTGCAGAAGGATCTGCAGGAGTTTGTTGATCTCTATTAGATCAGTCTAAGATTCGCTGAGATGCTGTTTGACCTCAAAGGATATTTTTCAGCTTTTTATTAGTCATGAGCATATTTAACCCCTTAGCAACCAAAATCTTAGTGTGTAAGATGAAAATAAAGAAAATATAGGGTAACAGACAGTCCTGGCCAAATAAATCATTGAAAGAAGTAGATGCGTTCGTATGACAGAATGAAGTTGTACATCTCTGTGCTCACAGATGCCCTCATTAGTTTGGAATATTGTTTTTAATTGCCTACATTTGTGTAGTACTATTTTCTTTTGAAAAAGCAGGCAGGTCCCATGGTGGTGCAGGATAAATCAGCGCTTCAGAGATCAGAGCTGATATTTTATACCAGCCAGATGCTTCCTTTCATTGTGATATATAGGAGGAAAGTAAAGGAGAACAAAAAGGATTTGGAGTGTCCTCGAAACTGAGAATGCAATGGTTTGAACATACCTTTTTCTCTCGAAAAAGTGGAGTCCTCATGATAAAACATAGTGTAAAATTTTGTTATTTTAATGCCAATTTTATTACTCTAAATTTTTTTCTGGATTCTTTTAAACCCTCAGAAAGTAATTATATAAGACCATTGGCATTTATGACTATGGAAACCTGAATTTACACTCAAGTTTGAGTGTAATATCCCTGTTTGCTGATGTGCCTCTAATGGCTTTATAAGCCAGCAAGCAGGAAACAATGAGCATATGCAGTTAGAATTTTGACCATCTGGATGCCATAGTGAAAAAGATAGCTTGCTATTAACAGAGTTTTTGCTGTCTCAAATATTCATTAGTTAATACTTGTTTTGCTGCCTCTGATGGTGGAGCATACCTGAGAGGTATCGATATTGTACATTTAAAATGGGACATAAATAATTCATAGCAACAAGCGTTAGAAAACACATGATAAGCAGCTTTGCTATTAGAATATCTCAGTTATGCTGAACATGTATTGTTTGAGAAGGTTAGGAATGGCTCTTATATATTGCAAGGTAGTTATGAACCTGTCTCCACCTGGGGTTCCACTGTTCTAACCATACGAAGAGCCTTATAGTTTTCATTCAGCATATTCTAGAAATTATATATTAGATAAAAGACTTACTTGCTAAGTTCAGTGGGTCAAAACATTAATCGGTCTGAATCGGACTAGTGTCACTGAAGCTATGGAGATACATCTCCTAAACCGGCTATGAATTTGCTTGAGGAGTACAGGCTTGGGCTGTGTGAAGTCCCCAGTAGACAGAATAATGCAAAGGCAAGGAGAAAGGAAAGAAATGGATCAAAGGACTGGTGATAAGGCAAAGACGACAGAGAATGAATATTCTGCGTAGCCTCCTCATACAAACTGTCCATTAACTTCAAGTGGATTGTCTCTGCGAGACCTGCCGTATTTAAATATAGAAGAGGAAAGTGATTAGCAGACAAAGTAGAAAGGGAGAAAAATGTTGGGATCAGAGGAGATCAGGAATCATGGGATGATGGAAAGAACTGAAAGACAGTAGATGGGGATTTTAAGACATACATATTTATTTCTGAATCCAGCATGTTCACACTTGTATTTTAAAACTAGTGCTCGACATTCATCGCTGGTGTAGCCCCTTGTACTTCAGCAGCTACACCGCCAGTGAACTTGATCCTGCATGTTCATTTGCAGTCATTTTTTCCCCAGTACAAGCTAACGTTCTGCTTATTCACACTTTGCATTTATTCTAATTACTTGCATGTAGGCGAACATATGGTGGTCTGACTGGGGCAGGGGGCAGAAAATGCTATTTCTTTCTGACTTTCACAGTATTATGTGAGAGTCCAGACAATGAAGTCTGGCTTCAGACACCCCGAAGCGTTGTGATAGGCGAGGAAGAGGGCCTGATTAAATATTTAAGCGGCCGGGCCCACTTTGCTGCTGCAGCGGTGTATAGATTACACCTGGTGAAACCTGGTCTGCAGCGGGGCGGTCGGTAAGTGCTGGGCATGAGGAAGGTGCGGAGAGGAGTGCGCTGAGGAGGCTGCTGCCATACTATGGTCAGCAGGGAATGGATTTGGCACTGCTTCTGCCTCTGCCACTGTGACTGCATCATCCTGTGCCGAATGTCTTGTAGGTGATGGAAACCTCGCCGCTGCCTTGCACACCCTGTGCCTTGCATGCCGTGCTCCGGCGGGAGCCGTCCCGGGAAGGGGGAAGGGATGCTTGTGCCAGGGTGTTTTTGCATGGAAATGTTCTGTGCCACCATCCAGTTGTGCTGGGAAATCGCTTGCAGTTGTAGCTCATCGATGGATCGTTTGTCTTTTGCTTGCTTTTAATTCCGGCAGGCAGGCAGTAGGATGCTGGGAAAATATTTGAAAGAAATGACCCATTAGGTTCAGATGATGCCGGCGTTAGTCAGGGCTGTTAAATCAGGAGAAGTAATTACAGCGAGAATATGGGGCGATGACTCCTGAATCAGTGTGTTGGATTGCTTCTGTCTTTACTTGCTAATGAATAGCATCTGTACTCGTGGAATAGATATTGGTTTAAAAAAACAGATATGAGCAAGGGCAGCATTTTATACCTGCTATAGTTATCTGGATATTTACCTATTTTTTTTCTCCATAATGACCTGCCTGTGACTGTCAATTCCTGTTAGCTTTTCTGGAAATGAGGATTTGCAGGGTTGTGAAGGGTTGCGCCATTAGGCTGAGGAGGATGGGTGGATTTACTATGGACCTTCCTAGTTAGTGGGACTTTTCCTTCCCTTAAGCAGAGAGCTTGGCTTTTGGTGTTAGTGTGAATGGGATCAAGTGCTGTATTTGAATTTTTTTGTTTATATCTGTTGAATTTATTAGACTTGTGTGTTTATGTCAAGGAGGACTACCCATTGCTAATGTTGTTTTCTCATGTTTTGTCATAAATCCCTCCATTTAGTTGTGTTTCATTGAAAAGTCCTCTGCCTTCCAGCGCTCTGTCCAGGTATAGGTGCCCATCCTAGTTGTCTTACAGCAGCGTTGGAATTTAAATCATGATAAAATGGATCTTGTCGGGATCTTAACCATTAACTAGGTGCAAACTGTGTGTTTATAATGTGGTGTTTTCTATGTGTATATGTTGCTTCGATGCACATACGGGGCCCTGCTGTTCTCCATGTTGTGAAGACTGCCCTGAGGCGTTTACTGTCTCACCAGAGAGTGAAAAAGGAAGGAGACACTTAAAAACTGAGGCTTGCCTTGCAAGGTTATACGTGGAGTTGGGCCAAGAATAGACCATGGTGCTCTAGGTGCCCTGGGTGCTGCATCAGGCTGCACTAAGCATATATATTTCTCTGATTTAATGTGTCATAAGTCTTATTGTTAAACAAAACTAGAGATTATGTTTGACAAGCCAAGTGTGTAAATATCAGGTGATTGAACTCCTGTACATGCCAGAAGCTGGGTTCATTTTCCCTCTGGCTTCAGAGATTTTCAGAGATTCAATTTGTCCCCAAAAAAGGATTGAATTCCTGCTTTTAATTTTATGTAAGGAATTGTAAGTACGAAGTGAGTATAAACAGGTATATGCATGTACTCATGTGGAAGTACACACATGGTCACACTTAGCTAAAGGAAGATATTCAGTTTATATTTCACGAGATGGATGCATGGGGCTTGAGACATTGCCCCTTGAACTCAGGGAAAGTGCTTTCTGAGCTCGGCAATGCCCTTACTGCAGAGCACGAAGCCAGCATTGCCAGTGCTCCCTTCTCTGTTGGGAAGGAGCCTGGCAAACTGTCACCAGAGCAAAACAATGCATGTCCTCCTTAAAACCAAATTCAGGAAAATATCTTTGTAATATAAGCCGTGTGTTTAGATGGCGTGTATTGATTTACACCCTCAGCTTCTTTGGAGCATCTACTGCCTGGGCTCTGGTGTTAAACAGACCCCCATGCAGTGGCAGGGAGGTGACAGCTTCTCAGTATGGCTAATGCTCTCGATTTTACAAGAGTCTGATGATATTTGGCGTTTTTCTTAAAGTTCCGTTACTGCCTAGAGGCACGAGATTATGAGCTAATCTTAACCTTTATTGAAAAGTTTCGAACCTGGATCTGCAGGAAAATAGGCTTGACGCACATTCTAAAAATCAGAAAAGGAGGGGAAAAAAAAGAACTGAAGTGCTTGTGGGCTTGTTTATTTAACACTAATAATTGTGGGTTTTATTTAATACTTTTTTAGCTAGTCTCATGCTCCTGAATTTTATAGATTACTTTTTCACTTTTGGCGCTGATTGACATCTTGTCCCATCATCTTCCCTGTACGTGTTTATAAAGCCAGCAACATTGGAATCACACCCTCAGAAATTCAGCGATGCCTTTTTTTTCCCTCAGAAACCCCCAACTATTCCCACAGCTTTCTGTGCACATACCATTTTTCTCAGAGCCAGAGGCAGTTCCCATAACAAAAGCAATCGGTCATCAACTAAGTAGGATGCTTACTTATCATGAAACTGCCTGCGGAAACAAGGCTGTTTCTCTGAAGGCAGCAGAGCCCCCGTGTCAGCCCTGCAAAGGAAGGAGGTGCTGCCGGTCCCCCCTCGTGCTGCGTGCAGGTGGCTGCCTCACCTGCCTCTATTTCATTAGCACGTAATTGAGCGGCCGCGGAATTAGTTCTTTCTTGCTCAGAGCTCAGCACAGCAAACAGAATCCCTCTGGGATGCTCCAGTTCCACCCTTCCCTGACCTGCGCGGAGGTTTCCTACACTTATCTCGCTGGCTGTACTCTCCGTTTTTTGGGAAGCCGGCGCTGCACAGGGTCTGGTCCTGTCCTGACACCTGCACTGGGCTCCACGGCGCTGGGGCCTGGTCCAGTTAGCTGTGTAGGCATTGCCTTCCGCTTTGCTGCCATCCTGAAGGTCTGGTGCTTGAAGCACTTCCCTGGGAAGTGGGGGACTGAGGTTCAGCCACCTCCCCTGCCCAGGGGGAACTGCAGCTTTCATTTCCCACCTCCCCCCACCCTGACGAGCTCGTGCTATTCTAGATCAGCGTGCGGTTTTTTCTTCCTGTTAGAGCTGAGCTGCTGAGAGCAAAATAATTCCCAGTTCTCATGCAATTCTTATGTTTTATGTTAATCAGTCACCGGATAAAATACAGGGAGTCCCAGACCGGACACCTGGATGTCCCACCCCAGTTGCATGCCCTAACCATGGGGATGCAGTCACACCACCCCAGGCTGCGTTCTGGGGGAGATGCTGACCCCGGTAGCCCTCGAGCCACCTCATTGTGGAAGGCTTCCTGTTTGCTGAGTCACCTATGTGTATTTTTAAATTTCTTTTAAAGCTGGTTGTGCTATCTTTCATGTGAGAGGTAACCCAAGCTGTGCTCCTGAGCATTGACACTGACATAAATGCACCCAAGGCATATTTTGGTGCACCAATGCACCTTTACATATTAAATATGATCCCTGCTGTCAGAGTGTGGTTGCTTACTGCAGGAGCTGCTTTAGCAGCGACTCATCTTCATTGCATTCAGAATGAAGAAAATAAGTTTTTCTCCTCCAGCTCAACCAAGACACCTGCATGAAAAATTATCAAATGCTGTGCCAGTGCCATGACGGATAAACAGCCAGGATCAAACAATTGCCATCATATTTTATGCAAAATAACTGAATTAACAGCTTTAGCAGTTGAGTCAAAGGCACACTGGTTTCACATTGATGTGTTTAGTAGAACTTCTGGTGAATTGAGGATGATTTCTTTCTAATCATATTGCAGCACTGGATCTTTGCACGGCCTTTCTATTTGGTAACTCCTCTCTGGATCTCGTGTCTTACATCCTGCTCAGTGGATGTGCACAGCCATGTGGTTGTGCATGTAGGGACCCCTGCAATTCCATTTGTTGGTTTTCTTAAAAAAAAGAAAAAAAAGGCCTGTGCACAGTGCACACACCTGTACATATGTACTTGCAGGAGGTGTGAACTGATGATAGGGTAGGGCGCTCCCATGTTAAATACCAGGCTTGTTTTTCCAGCTCTGTCACTGTCCTTAAATCTTATCTACATCAGAAAGTTTAAGCAGTGAATGTTAAATCAGTTTTAGTTTAAATGAACAGACTTCATACAGACCCCCTGTGCTCACACACTTATTTCGGTTTAAGGAGGGCCTGTTTCATATTAGATTAAAGTAATCTTACACGTAAAAGGTAAAAGATAAAAGTAAAGCAATTGCAATTTTGGGAATGGTGCTTTTAAGAGCTTCTAAGCTGGGAGTTTCTACAATTCAGCTGGGAGTTGGTACCTGTATACACACTGCTTCTTGTCCAGTGTAGTATAAGGTAAAATGAGGTTATGTAAAACATTGCTGGGGATGGTTTTAAGAGGATGTGTTTTACTTTGCACGGCCACAGACTTGCAGCACTGTCGGTCACCAAAGGACAAGGGAGGGAGGTAGAGAAGTCTTCTGGCACAGCGCTGGAAATGCTCATTTCACTGCACTCTTCTTGCCTTAGGTCAAACCAAAACTGATGTGGTCTGCATCAGAATAAAAGTGCCTTAGGTGACCTTTCGCAGAGGTTTAACTGTGTCAGTAGCAAATCTCACCTGTAGGTAAATTGATGCAAACAAATTTTACTTGTGCAGACATGGTCTGGGTGTAATCGAGTCACTTAACTTCTGCCTCACAGAGCATGAATGCCTTCAGCATTGGCGAAGCTTAATTAAGGCTGATAAAGTTCTTTGCAGTTCTCAGAGGAAAAGTTTGGTCCGTGTGTAAATGATGTTATAGAAGGTATTTCATGTACTCTGTTATAAATGCTGTGGAGGCACCCAGCCTGTGAATAACACTCTCTGAAACTCTTTCTATTTCAAGTTAATGTTTAACAGGAGTGAGGCAAACACTGCCTGAAAGCAGGCTTTGTGGCACTGTACCCAAACCCTCCCTTCTCTCTGCCGGGGTGGTTTTGCTTACCGTCATTCAAATGATCCAACAGGATCCTGTACGGAGCTGCAGGCACTCTGTCACATAGTTAACAGCGCAACAAAACCCTAATGGCATTGAAATTTTTAAAACTGAGCCACTAGTGACCCACGGACAAAAATGCCCCATTCGTCCGACTGTCCGTGCTTTGCCTCAGCCCCTGCATCCCTGTCAGACAGACACTCCCCGCAGCATGCCTAACGCGTGAGCCGTTGCACGTCAAACGAGGCAGGACGTGCGGAGTCCCAAACCCCCGGCGTGGAACCGCCGTGGCAGCACACGTGAGGGACCCGTGGCTCTGCCAGCTGCTGTGATGGGGCGCAGCGAGCAGGGTGATCCTTCTTCCCAGTCCTTTAACTCACCGTGGAAATTTAGGTCTACGTGACCTGCCATGTCATCCAACTCTGGTCGTACTAGCTTGGGCCCCAGAAGCAGCGTAGGCACCCTGCTTTATCTACGTGCTTTATCTAGGCTAATTAGATCGGTGCTTTGTCCAGGATAATTGTCTCTACTAATGAGTTTGAGCGCAGTGTCACTAGCACAGCGATGTTGCGCCCGGCTCCTGTGCCCGCTGCCTCGGTGGGCGCTGCCTCGCCGCCTGTGGCCGTGCCAGGACGTCTCCGGCAGGGGCAGTCCCCGCCGGGACAGACCGAGGGGGCCGGGAGCAGGTTGAGGTCTTCGGGGCAGAGGCAGATGTTTAAAGTGCTGACAGAGTCTCGGCGGCAGCAGCGTGATTGCCTAACAGCGGCAAGAGAGCTAAAATTACAGCCAGGCTGTGAACGGGGGGAAGCGGTGGTGTAAGGAGGCGCAGATGACCTCCCCGCACCGGCCGGAGCGGGACCAGAGCCCGCTTGATTTCACACCCACGTTGCCAGGTGGTCTGCCGGTGGGGCGCTTGGGGGGGACCGGCAGCAGCGCAGCGGGGAGCGAGGAACCCCCCTGACTGTGTGGGGGTGAAGGGGAAAGGTTATGGTGGAGGCGGCAAAATGCACTGTCCAGCCGAGTCCCGGCGTGGGTTTGCAGGTTGGGCCCAGGAGCTGGCAGCAGCCTGGCCAGGACTCCCTCCCCAGTGCCCTGCCACAGGGAACAGTGGCCCCAGCTGTACCTGGACGGGGATGCTGGGATTAGCATTGGTCAGAAATGCTCTTGACAACTGATTTTTTTTTTCTGTCGGAAAATGCCAATTTATTTGAAAGATACTTCTGTGGGAAAGAAGAGCTTTGCAGGAACCTGTAATCTGGAATGATTTCTTCTGTGCTGGTCAGGATAAGCAAGTGTTTATGTCACATTCCCAGGATATAAATGACAACGGGTCAGACCTGGTGCCTGAACCTGAGCCTCCCGCAATCCAAGTACGTGCTGAAACCATCAAGCAATGAGGGAGAGCTGTCTGCCTGTCTCCCATCTCTTTTCCTCCCATAGTCTGCTGTGGTTTTTTTCACACAAAATCATCATGTTCTGTTCATATGCAGAACAAAAATTTTCAATCATCTCATGAATTTATAGCCCAGATAGATTTCTTATTCAGCTCTGACTCTGTAGCCTTTCCTTAGCTCACCACATTCATCACACTGGTCCATAAGCACCACAGAGGCTATAGGGGTTGCAGAAACCCCACCTGGGGGCTGCTTCCAGTGTGTATAATGAATAAAAGATCTGTAAGTGGGTTAGATTGGTCCTTCTGTATTGAAGAAGCACAAAATCCTGGTTGCTCAGGGAAATGGGCCTAGTTTTGCCACTTTCTTGAGTGCATGCAGTCAGTGGTGCTTGCAGTTGTAGCACAAATAAAAGAGGAAAAAGCTGCTTGGGGCTGCCCCAGCAGGAGAGAAATGATCACATTGTTCCTGCTTGCTCGTGCCTCCCCACCACAGCTACGCCAGAGTGGAAGCCGGAGCCTGGGTTTTCCCTCGGTGACAGCTTTGGTCCTGTTTTGTGGCTGGC
The DNA here is from genome assembly GCF_000690835.1 of Fulmarus glacialis. Lineage (NCBI taxonomy): Eukaryota > Metazoa > Chordata > Aves > Procellariiformes > Procellariidae > Fulmarus > Fulmarus glacialis. The sequence continues at coordinate 133,825 of NW_009230176.1, forward strand.
GGTGGGTCCGGATGTGGACATCTCCGAGCAGTGGCAGGGCGCAGTGGTGCAGAAGCAGCCACCAGCATATGGAAACCATCACACCCACTGCAAAGCAGTGCCCTATGCCAGGAGTTCCCCATCGCCGTCTTCAGGGACAGCTGGGGAAAGGCAGAGAAGGTGCTGGGGCGGCTGAGCGGAGGAAGAAAAAGCAAACACGGAAAACGTCCGTGTGCTCCCAAAATCTGCCTTGAGCTGAATCACAAGATGCTTATATAAAAATGCGGTTAATTATTACAAAGCAACGAAGCGAGGAAACGCAGACATTCACAGCGTATCTCCTGCATTAATTAGTTGCTAAAAATGTAGATCGCAACAGCTGTGAAGCTGCAAACGGGTCAGTAGCAAAACCGTCTCTTCTGGTTATTGTGCTGAGAAGCGCTCTTCTCTGTGAAGCTGTTCCCAAAGGCTGTCAGGGTCGGAGGCAGCTCACAGGCCAACTCGAGAAGCACGTTTAAATGAGGATGCCATCACCAAGAGCACTTACTGTTCATGTCTGCTCAGGTCTGAGAAATAACTAAAAATGTGGAGAGGAGTTAAACCTAGAAATCCACTTGAATTTAAAAAACCCTCAGTCAAACTGGTGTCTGCTGTATATGCACTACGGAGCATACACATACGGAACCAAGCGTAAAAATAATCCCTGCCTTCAGTATCTGTATGAGCTTTGGCTGAGCATGCTAAAGGCAAGCTCAAGGACGAGAGAAACAAGCAGCTCTCCACCATTATGGAGATTGAAATTGTTGCAGACTTCGCGTCGGATGGTGGTGTGCCTGGGTCTGACGAGAAGTCTGGATTGGGAGCGGGGGGAGATCTAGCAGAATTTATGTTTCTGGCAATGAACAGACCTGAAACTTTGGGCTGGACTTTTAAGTGTATTGATCACCCTTAGGCAAAATCTTGGTTGCCAAAACAGGGTGCATCTAACCTTTTTCTTTAGGGTTTGCAAATTGAGGTTTCATATTACTATAGAAAAGTGATTGGTTTGAATAAGATCACAAGCAGGATGCCAGAAGGAATTGTTTTTTATGGTCGTGAGTAACTCAAGCAAAACAACAATCAGTGCCAAACAGAACCGGTGTGTTTCCCCACCGGTGGCAAGAAGAGCTGTAACCCCACTGGCAGCAAAAGGTGTAACTGCCCCGAACACCCTGTTGTCCCAGGACAACTCCACATACAGTTTTCCTCAAACTCTTCCAACCACTTCCAATCAGTACAAGCCTCTGCAGGAACACAAAACAGGTATCCCTGTTCCTGTGGGCTGTGATTGACCACTGCAGCTGGTCTAGGCTTTTCCTCAGGTAGCATTATTTTACCAACTTTTACTCCACCACTTCTTGTTTTACAAAGGAGAGAGGACAAGCCACCTATTACATCTTCATCCTCCTCTTCTGTTCATGCTTGCCTTTTTTTGTCTCCCAACTTTGTTAGGATACTTCACTTCTAAAGCACTTTGAGAAAAAAGGTGTGCTAAACAAAACTGATGTGCAGAAGAGGACATTAAAAGTGTCTTAGGATTGGGTATGAAGTGAAGATAGTTCACTTTAATGTCTCACTACTGGTCACTAGTAAAATACAAGAAAAATGAGTTTGGAAAAGATTTAAATAAATGGATGATGTTTTGCTGCAGTGTGTTGATTTAAGTAAGAAATCTAAACCTGTAAAAGAGAGGAATTAGTCATTACTCAGAAAACACTAATTGTTACATGTCTCAAAATATCCGAGAGAGAATTAAGGCATTTGGGGGGCCGTGCAGTCATGTACCCTGTACATCTGAAAAGTTGTCTGGCTTTTTAAATTAATGTGCAAATAAAAAGATCTGCAAATTTGTCACCACTTACGCAAAGAGGTTTTGAACATCGATTATTTACTGAGTCAGGTCTGAAGTAGCTTCTTTCCTTTCGATCTTTTTTCTCTTGTTTTTGTCTGCCAAAAGGGGAGGGCATTTCTATAGAAACTATGAAGAAATTGGCAATTTCAAAACCTAATTAGGCGCTTTATGTGCTTCATTTTAAGGACATTTCACACTATGAGCAAATAATAATAAGAACAAAATGCTGACAACTGAAACAATCAGCTGGTTCTTAATGTAAAAAAAAAAAATTAGGGACTATTAATGCATGGAGCTCATCTCTGAATAAGGGAGTGAAATTAAGTTATTTCAGTGAAGTGAGGGAAAAATTTTCCAGTAGCATTGTCTGAATTGACTTGTGTTCTGCCCTGGAATATATCAGGTACTTGCTGCACCGCAGACAGATTTTTTTAAAGCTAGGGTTCATTTTGCAACCATGCATTGCAACCAAAAGCTGTGTATTTAGTTTCAAGTGTGGTCTTAATCCTGCAAGCATACACATACATACTGGAAAATATAACTAAACTCATTGAATTTACTAGGACTCCTTCATGCTGAAAATTGAGATGGACTTGTTTGCAGATTCATATGCTCTTTCATTTACCTGCCTGCTATGCAAGATCAGCTTGAGAAAGCTCCAGGTGATAAAAAGCAATAACCCCAACTTCCAGATGTGTTTTGTAACATTGCCTTAAAAGGAGTTCTTTAGGCTGCTTTCCAAATTGATTTGGTTGGATTAGTTTGGTTTTAAACCTACATAGCCAGTTCATAACAGTGCCCACAGGAAAAAGGAGTTGTTTTTTGTGTGTGGTGTTGCTAGTCTGGTCTTTGATTCCTTCTGCAAGTCTAGTATTAGTCAAACTGTCCACACTGCCTCATTTTTCTGGGCATTTGGCCCCAAGAGAAGATTCATGGCAAAGTACCAGATTAAGACGGCATCATTAGAGCCTCCTATATACTTTGACATGATTTATTGCCAGGGGAGAATTGTTGTTTCTGCTGCCTCATCCTCTGGCCTTTCTTGTTTACCTTGGCGCCTACTTTTAGTCCTCTTTCCAAGCAGAGTGCAGGCTTCTGTATGATGCTCTGAGTCTTTATACAAGGGAAGTTTTCTCATGATGAAATCATATGCAGGGGTGAGCACGGCTAAGGCTTGTCACAGTGGAATTTGTTACCCGGAGAGGGAGGCGTAACTGACTTAAGCCTTGAAAAGTCTTTCACCCAGAAGTCTGCTTATTAAACATCTCGCAGGTACGTGTATGTGCACGGGAGAACGTGGGTGTTACCTGCACACACCAGAGTCCAAACCAGGTCCAAACCGGTGACGCTGATGACTGGGGGGAGAACGGTCCAGTCGCACGGTTGGGGATGGGACCTCGCCTGTCTTCCTGCTGTGTTCAGAAGTTGTTTAAATTCACTCTGTAACTGCGGCTCAGGGGTAGCTCTGGCCTTCTTTCACTTCAGTGGTGAAGATGCGCAGTACAAGCATTCACACAGTAACGTGGCTTTAAAACTCCTTACACGTGAGCCTCCTGCTCTGTGCTTCCCAAATACCTGCTAAGTTTTTTCCTCAGGCTTGCTTCCAAAAGAAACCACCCTCTCCCCCCCGTTCATTGTTTCATGTGATCTTTACAAAATGTGGCATTTCTGTCTATGTGGTTTGCGAAAGGCCTGTGACAAACAATATTGTCAGTCATGAGACATTAAAGAAGTGAACCGTCTTCACGTCATACCCAATCCTAAGATATTTTTAAATGTCAGAGCTTTTGACTCAGTGGTTGTCACTGGCTCCAATTTTGTGATACCCAAAACTGGAATACATGGGCCTGATTTTCAGAAAGTGCTGTGTTCCCTTTCTGCAAATGTTAGTCCTTAAACACATTTCAAAAATATGCACAATTTCATCAGGATCAGTCAATGCTCTGGAATTTCTGACCGCGACGCATTTCTGCCATCTTTCCTGTTTTCACACAGTCATACTTTCTAAATTTGTTTTCAGATGACATTCCGCCTGGCAGAAACATAAAGAAAATTGAGACATATCCTTAATGATTTATGAGTGAGATATTTGGGTTTGTAAGTGTTTAATTCTGATTCGCTCTTGTTGGATAACTTTTAAAAGGATGAAATTTTACATTTGAAAATGAAAAAAATAAGGTAGACATAATAGTTTCATGCATATAACTGATCTATTTCTCAGTGCAGTTTATCAGGAAAATTGCTGTTGCATTTAGTAGAACTCTTACCTGTTTAGTCCCACTTGAAACCCACCTCGTCAAATCAATGGAACAACCCTCCTTCCACCGAATGCAAGACCACTGTAGCTTTTGTTACCAACAATTATTTTTATTTTCAGAATAATTATTTCTTTCTGAAAATGGCATCTAAGTGTCAGTGTGCTTGATTAAATGTGCAGGAACAGAGATTAAATGATCAGAGTCAAGAGGAGATGTGACTTAAATGGTGACATGCGTAGTTGAGTTTTGTTGGTGATTGCCAGTGAGAGCTCAGCTTGGTGTGGATCCTGCAGAAGCAGAAGACTGACAGCGTTGTAAGAAGAAAAGCCACCTTTGTAAAAGGCTTGTTTAATCTTGCATCTCCTTGCACCTTCCATCAGGTAGCTTCTTGATGCCAACTCAGCATCAGAGCAGCAATAGCTAGCATGTACGCTCACAAACTCAGCACTGTGGTTGAACTACTGTGCAAGCACAGAATAATCCAGGGGGGTTAGATCTGAACCCTACAGAAGCTAGAAATGCATCCCGGTGTGATGGACTGTCCTTCCACAGGACATCTTTTGCAATGCTGCGGGTCTTCACCCTCGCCAAGGGATGAGTATGTAGCCTACAGCTACCACAATGCCGAGTTACTGGACAAATCTGCTCACACATTTAGCTATTGGATTCTCCCAGTGGGACTAAAAATTTACAGGAGGTGATGATTTGGCTAATAGGAAAAAATAAATTAAAAAAAAAGCAAAGAGAGGACAATAATGCTTGAGGTTTTCTCTCATAGAAAGATAGAGAAGCAATTAATCTGAGTGGCACTGTTTTTTGAGAAAGTCAGCTACATTTGCTTCCCTAATAGCAATCTCTTCTTTTTTCTGTAGGTCCAGCTGCCCAGCGCCAGGTCCAGAATGGGCCATCTCCAGATGAGATGGAAGCACAGAGAAGGTAAGTGGAGTTAATCAGTTACGGTAGAGTTCTAGTTTGTAACTTGGATGAACGTGCAGTCCTCGCTCACCAATAAGCACTGTTCTTTTTACTTGAACCTGTTTTAAGCTAATTCTGAGTTTTCTGTAATCATTGCTAACGATTCTGTAATGGCTTTTTAAAGGGTGAACTGAAGCCCTAGGTAAATTCTCTGCTCAAAGGCAAGCGTGAGGCATGCTGATGAGGCATTAAAGACAAAACATACTCAGAAGCATTTTGTAGAGTGTGTCTTTCTCAAGCTCATTAAGAAAGCCTGACCTCACCCTGTTCTGGATCACCTGCTGGCGGCTGACAGTCATATTGCCCAGGGAGCATCTGACGGACCATATACACTCTCATTCATAGCTTAAGCCCATTTTGTGTATGGCTACTTCCTATATCATATGCTGTTCCTTTTATCGATGTTTTGCTCTAAACCACCGTAATAAATGAAATTGTAAAGTTACACCCTTCACCTTTACACGTACGTCTAGGCTTAGTACCGTTATTACACGTGGCCTTTTCTCTAGCTGCCAGGAGTGGTCTCCTTGACATCAAAGGGAAGGTAGGCAGGCATGTCCATCCTTATATGCCTGTCTCCATAATCAAATTATGAGGCCCACCTCATTTCAGCTTTGCTGATTCAGCCAAGATTCCTTTAGCAGCAGTAAAAATCCCTGTAGCAGCAGTATTTTCAGCTTCCTTCGCTAAGTATAAGACATACCTGTCCCATTCTGGACAAAGTTTTCTCGTCTGACTGGTAGTCCATGCTATCAGAGCTGTGATCTGTCTGCTGGGCATCGGTGGTGTCCCTGCCAGCAGCACTGCTTAGCCAGGCTTGTGCTTCCTTGTTGAAGCATAGGCTTGTGCACACAAAATAAGCACCTTTGTTTCCCATATTCCTGCTCACTGCAAGTGTGTTTCTCCTACTGTATGAGAAACACCACAGAATATTCTGTCATAACACGTATAAGCTGGTGAACCTCACTTCATCAGGAGTGTGTTGGAGTACAGAAATCGGCAGGACCTGTTGCTGCTCCAAGTTTGTTGCCTGGCATTGCTCAAATGAGGTGTCTGCATTTGCTTCTGTAACGAGAGGAGGATCAGCAAGTGCAGTGAGCCCTCCAGAGGACTTGGCCCAGTGTTTGGTTCAGATAATAAATAGCTTTGTAAGGATTTTAGTGGAACCACACCTGCAGGGGCAGTTCAGCACCAAAGATGTCGGATGTTGGTCTGACGTGACAGAGGCTCAGTGGGCTCTGCCTTCGTTTGTAGGTGCAACCTGTAAGCAGGCAAGGTCCCCCCTTGCAGGGTCCAGGGACTGCCCTGGTCCTATGAGTAGTGTAGCTTAACGTCATATGCTCCTGGAGCAGCAGAGATGAAGTTTTGCAGTATATCGTTTGCAGTCATGCTCCAGAGCTACCGTTCTGACTGGTCCCTACACAAAACCGTGTATAGGTCAGTCAAGACAAGGCCCTTACACAGGCTGCGGTAGGTACCTAGGATTCTCTCTTTCCCCCTCCAAAAACTGTAAGGAAAGTGTAGGGGAAACTGGCTTCCTGCACCTTCATGAGTAACTCTGAATGGCCTGAGATTTAGTAGGGATTTACAAATGACTATTAAATGGGTCAGCGGGTAATGATACTTCACTTGAGATTTGTAAGATTTACTTTGGGATAGCAGAGCTATCATAAAGGTCAGAGGAGAGCTCCTGCTCCCCCAGAGGCAGGGGGGATGCCGCCTGTCCCCGCCGCCTGGCTGAAAGACCTGACCCAGCTCTTCCTTTAACCAGTGGAAATCACTGATTCTTCAGACCATATGTAACTCAGACCTCAAATTTAGGTGTCTAGTCTGTACATTTAAAGTGTGAGCAGCTGAACTACATCAGAAAAAAAATATTTTATTTATTGTTTTTTGTTTAGAGACAGTAAAAGCCTTTTGGGTAGGTATTATTTGACTGCTACGGGGCACATGGTTCTGGGAAAGCTTCTTTTGCTCCACTGGACTGGAACAAGCTATGCCAGTAGATGCACTTAGATATTACTGCATCTGCAGTAGAGGATCTTCAGCTTTAATTATGCTGATGCATTCTTTAAGCATAGAGCAGACCTAATTTTAGGCCTAGCTTTTTTTGAACATCTTATAAGCACGCAAGGAAATGAAGTTATGGTAACTACGCTGCAAATTTGTGTCTGTTTAACAGGTTTTTTAGCGACCTTTACACAAATGTTAAAAGAATATATTTTTAAGTCAGAGTGTAATTTGTCCCCTCTTGTACTTTACTCCTTGCATACTCTTTAAGCAGCCTTGTGCCAATCTCAGGCTTTATTTAGTTCCACTGGAATAAATTTGACTTCCTAAGAGTGTAAGTACTTCTCCTTTTAGCACGTGTGCGAGGGTGTGTTTGGCACTTTTTAAACTGCTTCTGCCCAAGGGCAGACAGGGCTGGCATGAACTCCGACAACTTCAGACGGCGGTGGCTGACCCTTGTTTTGGGGAGCACCCCGCACCTGTATCTGCTCTGTAGCAGCTCTAGCGACTTGGAGACGTCTTACCCATATTTCTTCCCTGGTCTGTCAGGCTGGAGTTTTCCAAGTCTGTCCTCCAGATAAACCTAGAATTTCCCACAGGTTTAACGAGGAAAATATATGTGTCAAGTTGTTCTTCATCATCACACTTTGCTAATAAATGCTAAGCTAAGGAGGGGACGGTATGCTTAGGAAATTCTTAGTGTATGTGTTTACAATTGGTGCTGTTGCATATGTGTTCAGCCTATAACTATCAAGTACGAGCCAGGATATGTATTGAAGTAAAGATTTCTATTTATTTGGTTTAAAGTGTCATAGCTTAAATGAAACCGGTTGAATCAGCCAACTAAGGCTGTTCCTCAAAACTGTTTCCCCTTTGCACGTATAATAATCTCCTCAGCTGCTTATAATGGTTTTCCAGAAATTGCCGGTGTTCGATGGATTGCACGTCCTGAACATAAAAACAGTTTAGGATTGATCCCTCCACAGCGAATAATTATAATTGTGGATTTTCCTCTCCCATCTATTGAATTAGAATTGAAATATGGGAAATCTGTTTTGCAAATGAAGACATTCTTTTTTCCTTACATAATGTAACTTTATTTTTCTGGACTTTTTTCTAAAAAAGCTTTTATTTGGATGTAAGAAGATAGAATTATTTAAAATTGCAGACTTAGGAAAGTACAAGTAAAAATGTAACTGGAAGATCTCTCTGAAATATTACATAAGGAGTCAAAATAGAAGTGTTGCCTAGAGTTAAGCTTGCCTTACTATACAGACCATGAAGTAAAGTTGTTACAGAGAAAAGAAATCTCTATGCAGTTAAGACTGGCCCAAACATATATGGAACAAATTTAAGGCAAACTTGGCCTAGAAATCATGGAAGAAAATGATAATAAACCTTATTACCAAGTGTTCCAGTAAGGTAATTTCAGAGTTGTGTTTTAGTATTGTTGAAATCTTCAGTCCCTATCCATGCGCATGGTAAAAAGCCTGGAAAATAGTCTAGTTTTTAGCTCTCAATCTTTTTAACAAGATAAATGCCAGGGAGGGTTTGTGGCAGGGGTCAGAGTGACAGCTCTCTCTGCAGAAGCGTTACAGCGTGCGAGAGAAGACCTCTGCTGATAGACCCTGGGAACTGCACATCTCTGGAAAGCAGACCCTGGGAAAAGGGTGCATTTCCCTATGGGACACCAGGCCTGGGTAGCATGGGAGCTTTTCCTGGGTGGGAAGGTGTCAAAAAAGCAGCAGTGCAATGTGATCTGCATTTGTGGAGGAAACGCGGGGGTCGTGGTCCCCGTGGCCACACTGGCCGGCACAGGGGCGGCTGTGCTGGGGCATCAGATGGCAGGCTGTCAGCCAGGTTGTGCAGCTGGCCAAAACAGGTTTTGTACAGTCAGCACCTACATGCAGATCAAGCTTCCTTGTATTTCCATTTTAACTACAAGTCCTTTGGGCTCCCGATCTGTAAAAGACTCAGGATTGTGTCCTTTTATGTGAGACGCCCCTTACTCTTCCCTTGCAGTGCTCATGCACTTCAGGTTAACGACATGCGTGGTTGCTGTGCTCTCCTGGACCTGGGGCACTGACTACTCCTCCTGCAGATCCCGCTGAGGAGTTATCTTAAATGGATCAACAAGCCCCTGCAGTGTCCGGCAGGTGCAGGGCAATGTCCTGGTTACGCTTCCCCAACGCGTGCAGTGGCACCGCTGCCGCCAGGGAGGGTAAAATCAAACCCACCTCCATCTCACGGGAACAGCATTTCTGTGAGGGGCTGGCTCACACCACCCGAGACAGACACCTTGAGTGCTTCTCCGTGTATAAAGCTTTTACTCAGAATTGTAAGGAATACTTAATGACCAAGGGTTTTTTCATTGCTGTTTTAGACAAGTGATGGAGCAACAGCAACAGCGCCAGGAATCTCTGGAAAGAAGAACCTCTACCACAGGCACGTATCAAACCAAGCAGATACAGTCTCTCCCTGCTTGTCTCCTCTAGTTGTAGTTGGGTTTTGTGTGGTGCTATACAAGAGCTAGACTGCTAGAAGTGGTTGTAGTTATGAGTAGATTTTAAAGCATTTTCAGCTAGGGATTTACAGGCATTCGGGCATGGTTGTGTTGTTTCACAGAGGCTCAGGTCTGGGGCGTGCAGGTGGAGCTAGGCAGGTTTTGCACTTGGCAAAACTTGTGCAGCTGAGGGGGATTTTAGGCCTACCAAGGGGGCCTGGCCATGCTTCTTCCACACCCACGAGGAGAGCAGGTAGCACAGTCACTGCAAAAGTGACTCCACGTTTCCAGGAGATGTCAGCATGAAGGGGTGGACGTGGTGGATGTGCCGGGTCAGGTGCTCCCCATCACTCTGCAGCACAAAGCAAACTACAGCAAAGAGGAAAATATAGCTCTAGATGCTCATCGGTGGGGATTTTGTGGTCATAAAGTGAGGAGTCTTCTGTGAGCTTAATGGAAAAATATACATATTTAATGAGCTTATGAAAATCTTCTATAGCATATTAAGTTGCACTAAGCTGAGAGAAGAGATGACAGGAATAGCTTGTAACTACAAAGTATGGCTTTGCCTCTCTGAAAGAAGGCAGAGCAAGCAAGCCAAGATAGCCATCTTGTGTTTGGGCTTTTGTTTTGGGGAAGTTTTTTGAGTTAATCTAGCCACAGAAGTGAAATGTTTTTCCTCAGCTGTTACTACTTTTTAGTTTTTGACTTGAAACCAGCTCAGACATACACACACACTTTAGTCAGCGCCAGAAGTTGTTGGACTCTGTTTCAGCAGAGGTTATTGTGTGCTGTTCTGCATAGGGAACATAGCCAAAATCCTGCCTCGGCGTCCACAAGGAGCGGGACGCGGCTCCCGGGGGCTTCTGGCTGTCCCCTCCCTGGCTACAAGGTGGTGACCACTGTGCTCAGCATGTCCCTCGCAGCTGCCCCTGGTGCAAGGGTAACGCTCGTGATCCTGACTCAGATTCACATGGGGCTTGGAGGAGCCTCCGTGTACCAGAGCACACAGTCCTACCCGTGCACGCAGCCCATCCTGTGCTGCCAGGGTCCTGCTCCACACAGCCCGTGGTTCTGCCAAGGGTTGGAAACCCCCAAGCCGGTGCCTGCACCATCTCCTCTTTGCTTTGTTTGAGTTTCTGTTTGCGTTTACTTTGCGGTTCTTTTTTCTCTGTTCCGCTTTCCCTTGGTTTCGTTCCTTGCCGCATACCCATCTTATTCTTTCATTTGTCTTTTCTGTTCTTTTAGTTTCCACCCTTCAGATAAGCGTGTGCTCTCCCCTCTCTCAGCCCCAGTCTCCTCCTCCCACCTGCAGTAACTGCGCTGCTCCTGCCACTGGTGCTGTGCCCCTGCCACCACCTCATGCCAGCGCCGTCTCTTCGGCACCCGCTGTCCCCGAGCCCGCCAGTCAATCCTCTCTCAGATCCCCGTGGAGAGCCAGAGAGCCCCCGCAGCTTCTGCACAGGCACTCGGCCTCCGAGCTGCCAACGGCCCCAGGTTCCTCCCCTCCAGCCTGCCCAAACTGCAGGACCGTAACGCCAGGCATCAGGCGAACCTCGCTGTCTCCACCACCTCTCCATCCTTCCCACTTTCCCTTTGCCTCTCGCCAGCCTCTCAGGCGCTCTTCTCTTTCCTGCTCTCCTCGGTCTTCTGCTTCCCCCACCACAAATGCACCACCTCTGCAGAGAGGTGATGTCCTGCAGCCGCGTGGTCCCACCATCCTGCCCGTGATTCCTGTCCCGCCTAACGGGGTCAGGGGACCCACAGATAAAGCAGGCCAGGAGACCTCAGCAAATGCACCTCTGAACGGCCATCCTGAAGAACAAATTGCTTTAGGCCCCTCTGGGGCCCAGGTGAAAAGCGTGGATGGGTCCTTCTTTCCACACCTAGGAGCTGCACCCTCCTCCCCGCTGCCCACCATTGCCAGCCCCCCTGGCTCCTTTGGCCAGGCTCCCTCCCCATCCTCCCATCCATCATCTCGTCCTCCACAGCAGTGGTATCAGCTCATGTCACACTGTCTTCCATTGCCTCCCCCTTATGCTGCTGTGTCTGAGGTGACTATGCCCAGGAGGACCCCTCCTTATATGACTTCATCAGCCATTGCCCACTTGAGTAAGTACTGATTTTGAACGAGTTGTGACCTGTATGAAGCCTTAGCTTTCAGCTATTTAAAAAGCCCCGTTGGCACTGCCCGTTACTGCTAGAAAAAGGGCTGAGAGACCCAAGGCTACTCCTGCTGTACATGATTTCTGATACCAAGGTGGAAAAGTATCTAAATCACTCAGGACTGGTCCAGGGACCTTCTGAGCTAAAAGCAAGGCAAAAAGCAAGAATTGCAGGGCCAGGGCCCTGTAGCTGCGTTGTTGCAAACAGATTCTTACTGTATTAGCCCAGAAGAAGATTTGTATCATTCAGCAGAGTCAAACTGCATTTGGCAGCGAGCTTCGTACAAAACCTATATTCAGCTGGTCCAAACGTAGCAGATGGGCTCTTCTGAAGCTGGAGGCCAGGTCTGCCGTAGACTTCTTGTCTGTGTAGCAATACTGGTAGAGGTTGTGATTTTTATTCTTTTTCTTAAGTGGTCTTCCTGTTACCAGCAAAACATATAACATGGATTTTGTTATAGTTACCCAGAATCCCCTGTGCTTGTGTAATTTATTTCATTCTAGAAACTCTCTTCCTGGTATAAACCACATTTATAGTTGAGGGCTTGTCACTATAACTATTCCAGCAAACCTTTTTCATTGCAGGCAGATCAAGAGCTTGGGTCTGCCACTTTGCATATGGTCTTGATTTCCAGCGTTCGTCTAAAGCCTGCAGAGTTAGAACAGTTACGAGTAATTCCTATTTGCAATTCAGATCATACGTTTTGTGACTTGGATCCATTCCTGTTTATAACCACATATAATGCTTAAATGATGTGCCTAGAAAAGGAAGAAAACTGAGACATTTCCTTGCACTTTCTGCTAAAAATATTACAGCAACCACTGGAGGCTCAGTCCTTCAGCTGATGTAAGTCCTTGAAATCCACTTAGTTCAATAAAGTTATTTTAAATTCACATCAGTCCATTATTTTGACTCAGTTCAATTTTTGCCTCAGGCTGGCCTCTAGTTAGGTGCGTGTAGTTTTGCAATTACAATTAACTGTACCCACAATGAATTACTAGCTATTATGTTCGTGAACCAAAGAGGGCTTCAAACGTTTGAAGTATTTCTAATAGCAGCTATGGTTCATTTCAAGAATGGCATCAGGAGTGTGAAATAATGGCAGAAGTAACCACAGAAATAAGGCAGTATTGCAGGAAAACCAGATAAGAAGAAAACCAGGCTGCTGATGTTAAATACAGTTTCCAAATGTTCCCCAGTCAAAACCTGCATGTCTTTCAAAATAACACTTACTGAACAACTGAACCTGTGATTATGTATCAGGAGCAGCCTGTTCTGAGAGAGCGTAACGTGGGGAAATACCCCTGGGGAGGTGGATTCGTTCAACTGACCCGTTACAGACAGCAAAACACTGCGGTGGAGTTACCCACCATCAGCCCCTCCAACAGGCTGCTGCTTTGAAGAGCTTTGCTGAACCTCGGGGTGCTTGGAGCTGGACTCTCCCCCCGTTATTTTGCAAGACCAGCCGAGATCGCACGCCCTCTGTTCAACAGAAAGGAGGATGTGTTGCTGTAGCCCATGAGGTGAAAAGCTGGTGTTAGTAGAAGTCCACGGAGTTGGCTGATGTAGTTTATTATCTCCATGTAGAAAGATATGAGAGGAGCAGAAGAAGGTGCCACTTATGTTGTCTGTGTTTTGATTTCGGCACAGAATAAAACTAGCCCAGCCAGGGAGAAGAGGAGGAAGAAGGCCAGCTTATCAGTGACAGGGTCTCGCAAGAGGACAGAACTGTAGCTGATTGACCATTGATGAAACCACTATTTCCAGTTCTTCTGCTTGGTGCTTCCTTGCGTTGCTCACTCGTCATGCAGTCAGGACATGGCCTTGGGAGCAGGAACGTGACCTTGTGTACGGGGAGACCGCGCTTCACGTCTAATTCGTGTTGTCTGCATTTCAGGCCCAGCCCTTCCACCTGGTCATCCCAGTGGCGCTGCTGTGATCCCTGCTTCGTCCGGGGGGCCCCCGCCTCCGCCACCCCCCCCAG
>NW_009230177.1:0-1103 GCF_000690835.1 Fulmarus glacialis
GAGGTCTATCAGTGGAGAGGGTTCCCCATAACTTGGAGGGTCAATCATGCACTAGGGTTTGGGGTGTCCATCAATGGTCAAAGTTCACCAGGGTTTGGGGTGTCCATCAATGGAGAGGGTTCACCAGGGTTTGGAGGTCCATCAAAGGTCTGTCAGTGGAGAGGGTTCCCCATGACTTGGAGGGTCAACCATGCACCAGGCTTTGGGGAGTCCATCAATGGTCAAGATTCACCAGGGTTTGGGGTGTCCATCAATGGAGAGGGTCCACCAGAGCTTGGAGATCCTTCACTAGAGAGGGTTCACCAAGGTTTGAAGGTCTGTCAGTGGAGAGGGTTCCCCATGACTTGGAGGGTCAACCATGCACCAGGCTTTGGGGAGTCCATCAATGGTCAAGATTCACCAGGGTTTGGGGTGTCCATCAATGGAGAGGGTCCACCAGAGCTTGGAGATCCTTCACTAGAGAGGGTTCACCAAGGTTTGAAGGTCTGTCAGTGGAGAGGGTTCCCCATGACTTGGAGGGTCAACCATGCACCAGGCTTTGGGGAGTCCATCAATGGTCAAGATTCACCAGGGTTTGGGGTGTCCATCAATGGAGAGGGTTCACCAGGGTTTGGAGGTCCATCAGTGGAGAGGGTTCACCAGGGTTTGGGGGTCCATCAATGGTCAAGGTTCACCAGGGTTTGGAGGTCCATCAATGGAGAGGGTTCACCAGGTCCACCCCCCCCCATGTCCCCTCCACCTTTGACCAGATCCTGGGTGAACCTCTACTGCGTCCTGAGCAAGGGTGACCTGGGCTTCTACAAGGACGCCAAGGGCCAAGCGACGGGCAGCACCCACGGTGGGGAACCCCTCCTCAACCTCCACCACTCCACCAGCGAGGTGGCCAACGACTACAAGAAGAAGAAGAACGTCTTCAAGCTCAAGTACGTTGGGGTGCTCGGGGTGGTGATGGGTCCCCCAAAATTCTTGGTGTTGGGTGGGGGTGGGCGTTGAGTAGGTTCTTCTCTTGTAGGACCAGCGATGGGAGCGAGTTCCTCCTGCAAGCCAAGGATGAGGTAGATGTTCTCCAGGGTTGGGTGTGGAGGGTTTTTTTTTGGGGGGGG
>NW_009230178.1:0-298 GCF_000690835.1 Fulmarus glacialis
GAATGCTGTGGGAAATGGTGTCAAAGGATCTACTAAAGTCTAGCTAGATGACATCCGCAGCCTCTCCCTCATCCACTAAGCAGGTCACCTTGTCATAGAAGGAGATCAGGTGGGTCAAGCAGGACCTCCTTTCGTAAACCCATGCTGACTAGGCCTGATCACCTGGTTGTCCCATATGTGCCGCCTGATGGCACTCAAGATGAGTGCTCCATAACCTTCCCTGGCACTGAGGTCAGACTGACAGGCCTGTAGTTCCCCGGATCCTCCTTCCAGCCCTTCTTGTAGATGGGCGTCACAT
>NW_009230178.1:368-4111 GCF_000690835.1 Fulmarus glacialis
CAGTACCCTTGGGTGGATGCCATCCGGCCCCATAGACTTGTGTGTGTCTAAGTGGTGTAGCAAGTGGCTAACCATTTCCCCTTGTATTATGGGGGCTTCATTCTGCTCCTGTCCCTGTCTTCCAGCTCCGGGGGCTGGGTACCCGGAGAACAACTGGCCTTACTATTAAAGTCTGAGGCAAAGAAGGCATTAAGTACCTCAGTCTTTTCCTCATCCTTTGTCACTATGTTTCCCCCCGCGTCCAGTAAAGGATGGAGATTCTCCTTAGCCCTCCTTTTGTTGCTAACATATTTATAGAAATCTTTTTTTATTGTCTTTTACCAGACAAGAGGAAATGGCCTTCTACTTTTTTCCCTGAATAACCTCACAACATCTTTGTAGTCCTCCTGAGTTGCCTGCCTCTTCTGCTGAAGTTCATAAACTCTCCCTTTTTTCCTGAGTTCCAGCCAAAGCTCTCTGTTCAGCCAGGTCGGTCTTCTTCCCCATCAGCTCATTTTTCTGCACATAGGGACATCTTTCCACACATAAAGGCTCCTGCATCTTTAAGATTTCCTTCTTGAAGAATGTCCAGCCTTCCTGGACTCCTTTGCCCTTCAGGACTGCCTCCCAAGGGACTCTGTCAACCAGTCCCCTAAACAGGCCAAAGTCTGCCCTCCGAAAGACCAAGGTAGCAGTTCTGCTGATTCCCCTCCTTACTTCTCCAAAAACTATGCCCAACACAGCCTCCAACCATCACATCACCCACAAATCCTCCTCTGTTCGCAAACAAGTCCAGCAGGGAGCCCTCCCTAGATGATTCACTCACCAGCTGTGTTAGGAAGTTATCTCCCACGCACTCCAGGAACCTCCTAGACTGTTTCACCTCTGCTGTATCATATTTCCAGCAGACATCTGGTAAGTTGAAGTCCCCCACAAGAGCAAGGGCTAGGGATTGTGAGACTTCTCCCAGCTGCTTACAGAATATTTCATCTGCCTCTTCATCCTGGTTGGGTGGTCTATAACAGACTCACACCATGATATCTGCCTTGTTGGCCTTCCCTGTTTCGTACCCATAAAGACTCAACCCTAACGTCACCATCATTAAGCTCTAGACAATCGAAACCCTCCCTAACATACAGGGTTAGCCCGCTGCTTCTCCTTTCTTGCCTATCCTTTCTGAAGAGTTTATAGCCATCCATTGCAGCACTCCAGTTGTGTGAGTCATCCCACCATGTTTCTGTGATGGCAACTATATCATCGTTTTCCTGATGCACAACGGCTTCCAGCTCCTCCTGTTTGTTGCCCATGCTGGCTGCATTGGTGGAGATGCCCTTCATTGATACTGCCACCTTTTTGCAGGGAGAAACCCTAATTCCTACGTGACCATTCTCAGGTGCTTCCATGGTTTCTAACACATCCATAGCCCTTGCGTCTTTGCTGCCACATGGATCTCCATCCCCTATCTCCACAGAGATGGCAGACCAAAGGACCTCGCTAGCACACTGTGCCTCAAACATAGGCGTGCTGCCCCCAGGCTTATCTCTAGCGAGCCTGGTTTTACCCCTTTCCCCCTTCAAATCTAGTTTAAAGCTCTTTCAATGAGCCCTGCTAACTCCTGTGCAAAGATTTCACTCTCCTCTTCATGCCACTTCCCAGGACAAACTGGCTTTCCCATTCCATCCTGCTAATGCCTGTCTACAGGACTCCTCCAATCTCCAAACCGGATAGGTGGCCAACCCTACAATAACACTTCCGCTGCTTAATGTCAATAATTTGCCTGCTAACAACTGGCAAAAATACAGGGCAGAGGTACTCACAACACAAAAGATAATGTACATATTAGGAGGTAAAACTGGGGTCCAAATGTAAGCCTTTAAGCAGTTTATCTCATTGCTTACTTTTTATTTAAATTAACAGGGTTTGTTGGGTTTTTTTTCTTGTTTCTTTCCTTCCCCCTCCCCCCCACCCCCCCGCTAGCTCTGAAATCATAAGGGATAAAATATGAGAATGATCAACCACTTTTACAGTTAATTAGAAGTCAGACAGTTAGCCAGTTTTATAACAGATACAAATCTATGTAAAATCCTTCCATTCAGCCTTTATACACCTCTGCCACCCAGCTGTGAAAGGCTGTTGCAGTGAATCCTTGAGCTATATATACATTGTGAATGTACTTTAACGATCCTCAATTACATTTCTCTTTATTTTATGTATTAGTGAATGACTTTGAAAAACATCAGTTCATCTCTTCTTGGGTAATTCAAATCTATTTAGAATTTTGGACAGTATTTACTCAATTTTCCTGAAAACTTGGAAAAGCTAGAAAAATAGGCGTAAAATGTGCCCTTGCACCTTGCACATGTGGAAGTTTACTGTTTTGCAAGCTGCATTCTAGGAATGAATGGCCGCCTTCTCCTTGCTCTTTGCTGATGTTTGTCGATTTTCCCTTTCACTGCTTGTCTGCCTCTCATGGATTTTGACTCTCCATTTCCAGTCCTTTGGATAGCCAAGGTTTGGCTTACTTTCCATTTTTCAAAGTAAGTATCTTTATTGCAGGCACCTACACGAAGAGAAAATTGATGTCTGGCAACCCTGAGGAGGGTTTGCATGAGCGATTCCTACATCACAGATTAGTTAATTGGAGGCTTGAAGGGGGGGTATATGATCAGGGGAACACTAAATCAGTTTTTTGAAAAAAAGAAAAGTTCATTTTAACCAGCTCCAGCTTTTCTAACTTCTCCATTAGCATAGATCGCAGAAGTTGCACTAGAGATTGGGGCCCACATACAACAGAAAACTATTTCTGTGAAGTGGACAAGACACATAACAGAAAGGGAAACAGAGGCAAAGTGAGTTGCCCAAATTCACAAAGTAGGGCGGATGGCACGGCTAGTAACAAAACTGTGAAGTTAAACTGCTGATCCAATCCATCACATTGCCTATGAAATGGCTCTTTTCTCAACGCTTCCTGACTCTTCCTTTACACTGCCACCTTATTTTTAAGGACTGACTAAATTAAAAGAATCCTCATCACTTGTGGCAGATTCTACAAATGCAGAGCCTGAAATTAGAAAGCACCAGAAAGGTTCTATTCATTAACGATATGGTTGATTCTTCAAACTTAGGAGTGGAGAGCATTAAGTACCCCTATCTATAACCTTCATTGCAAGATCAGCTAACCTACTATCACTATGCGAGACATGAACTAACACCGCTCTCCAGTAAAGTAGTTTTTCCTTTGTTTATCCACACTTGTGTTTTCTAGGCAAAACAAAGGGGCAAACATTTGGAGCATGGTACCACTTACAGTCACATTCTGTATATCTCCTGCCACTGTAAAATCCTCATCTGCCTCAGAAGCACTCTTATACGACTACTTGTTACTCTCTCTGTTTGAAAGTCAGAGAGAGCTTTGCAGTATCCATGAGTATGCAGTCCTGAAGGGCAAAGGGGTCCAGGAAGGCTGGACGATCTTCAAGAAGGAAGTCTTAAAGGTGCAGGAGCAGGCTGTCCCCATGTGCCGTAAGAAGAACGGGCGGGGAAGATGACCGGCCTGGCTGAACGCGGAGCTCTGGCATGGACTCAGGAAAAAAAGGAGAGTTTATCACTTGTGGAAGAAGGGGCAGGCAACCCAAGAAGAGCACAGGGATCTCGTTAGGTCATGCAGAGTGGAAATTAGAAAGGCAAAGCCCAGCTAGAACTCAACCTGGCCACCGTCACGAGAGTAAAAAGGTGTAAAAACAAAAAATGTTTTTACAAGTATA
>NW_009230179.1:0-7447 GCF_000690835.1 Fulmarus glacialis
TGATTCTATGATTCTATTCTATGAACTTACATCCCCTGAAGCTGTCTGCCAGGAACTTGCAGGCCCAGTGTTTTCAGCTGCATGAAGCCTGGCTATGAAAGCACCTGAACTTCATAGAGTGAGGATAGTACTGATGTGTCCCTAGAGGTTACACACCTTGTTTCTGTAGACGTGTGCCGAGACACAGGAGCAAAAAAACTATTGCTTCTGAAGCGTGGCAGCAGCAACAGGGACCACCAGGGAGTTGTGTGTGCTTGCAGCTTTCCTGGATCCAGGCAGGAGCACTGCATCCTTGCAGAGCCCAGGCTGAGCAACCTTTTAGCACATCTAAGGGATTATGATGTGGGAGATCCTGATTTTGAAAGTCTTCCTGAGCCCATATTTCTATGTGCCTGAAGATTTGATCAGCAGGGGAGCCTGCAATGGGAGATGCTGTGCTCCAGCCTCATGTTAGAAAACGTGCATCGCAACCCCAGGCTGCCACCTTGGTGCATGCAGGTATTAATCCAGAGCCTTCCCACTCTTCCCCAGGGGCCATTAGTAAAACCAAATTGAGGAAGGAAGGCTGGCAAGGGAGCTGGCTGTCCTCATCACTGCTTTAATTGAGCAAATAATCCTAAAGATCTGTATAGCTGAAGCCAGGAACAGAGCTGCTTTTAATATGGGGAGACTAGTCTACCTCAGTAACAGCTTAGAAGGGAAAGTATATTGTTTTATAAGCAGATCCAGCTAGTGCTAGTTTGGAGGGGAAAGAAGAAGGCAACTTGGAGTGCCAGAAATTTGTGAGAGGAGGTAGGTGACAGTGACCTTGTTACAAATCCAGGTGTTCTTTGGACCTGCTTGCCTGTGTAGTGCTGAGCTGTGATCACTCCGGATGGATCCTAAAAGCGCAGCCTTAGTCTTGTGGTCAGGCAAAACATCCACGGACAACTCCAAAGCAGTGGTAGTTATTGATGACTGATAAAATGAAGTCAAAATGTGTGCAGTTTTCATAAGAGAAGGAATTTCATTGTCTCAGTGAAGGACTTGCCACTTTCCCGTTGTGTCACCACTGTATAAGCTTGTGAACAAGGAATAATTTGCCTCTGAATTGACAATTTTGGAAGTGTTTATCTTCAGTGATCTGAGCTCACTCTCTGTTTAGCCATTTTATGACTGAAAATGCCACCTTCTGTATGAAATAATATCAGATATTATTTCAACTATCAACGGTATCTAGTTTATAAAATAACAGCTGGACTCTGAATCTCTAGACAGTTCAGAACTGGAGCTGGTCAGGAGGTTTTTAATGGGTAAAAAGAGACTTCACTGAAGATATTTTGTTCAATTTTAGGAAGCTCAGAATTCATTTTTTTAAATTACATATTTTAGAATAAATGACGTCTTATTAGACAAAGACAATTATAATATTGTCATAGCTAACATCTTCCTTTCAAAGTAAAGTCTTGGCAAAATTGTAGCTATTAGTGGAAAGCTGACAAGCTATCAAAACCTTGACCTGTGTCTATTTGTTTGACCCTATGTGTGGTCCTAGCAACTACTGAGAAATAACATGTTTCTGAAATGATGGTGTTAACGCTGATGTCCTGTCTAATTTCCTTTCTGTGCCTACGTTTCCCCCCCCCATAAAGATTGAAGGAATACTGCATGGTAACTGATGAGCTGTGCTATCATTCATTATTGTTGTTGACTGTTAAATAGCCTTTATGTGCTATATGTTATATGGCACTAGATGTTATTTATTAACATATGCAACTTCAAATCATGATTCTTATGAAATTGCTGTCTCTGAGATCTGAAGAGAGTCCTAAAATGATGCGTTGAACATGGTTTCTACTTCAAATACCAAGTCATGCAACTTTCAAGAGGCAGCTGAATAAAGCTGAAAAGCAATTCATAAGATTTTCATCAGCAGAAGCTTGCCCTTTCCCCATTTTTTAAAATTAGAAACAAAACCATAATTGCTTTACAACGTATTTTTTCTTGAAGTTCAATCCATGTTCACAAAAAAAGCTTTTCAAAGCTTTGGATAATTTTGAATGAAGCTTCAGGTGTTCAGCTAAGTATCCCTTGGATGAGATTTGCATGACTGTAAGTACCCAATTTGAAAACTGTTCTGATAACTGTGCAGGGTTTTTTTCTGACAAATGTCTCTGTGCATCCTTTTACAATATCCTTTTCAGTCTCCAGCTCGACTCTTCTAGCCACCTGCTGCTGATTTTGTTTCCATCACATCTGAAGCAGTGTGTGTGATTTCTCCCTGACAGACTTCCTTCATCATCTCTGTGGCCCTTGACGGGACTCCAGTATGTCCATGTCTCTTCTACTGGTGAGCCCAGCACCCGGCGCAGACTCCAGATGTGTCTCTCCAGGCTGAGCAGAGGGGAAGGATCACCTCCCTTGATCTGCTAGCAATGCTCTGCCTAATGCAGCCCAGGATGCTGTCGGCTGCCTTTGCTGCAAGGGCACATTGCTGGCTCATGTTCACCTTGCCCACCTGGATTCCCAGACTGCTTTCCAGTCGATCGGCCCCCAGCCTGTACTAGTGCTGGGGGTTATATGCCCGCAGGTGCAGGACTTCGCATTTCCCTTTGTTGAACTGCCTGGGGTTCCTGTCAGCCCATTTCTGCAGCCTGTTGTCCCTCTGAATGGTGGCCCAACTGCTCGGGTGTATCAGCCACTCCTCCCCGTGCAAACCTGCTGAGGGTGCACTCTGTCCCATCACCCAGATCCTTAATGAAGATGTTAAAAACTACGGCCCCCAGTATCAGCCTCGCGGCACACCACTGGTCACTGCCCTCCAGCTGGACTTTGTGCTGCTAATCACAACCCTTTTAGCCTGACAGTTCAGCCACTTTTCAGTCTACCTCGCACTCACTTATCTTGTCCATACTTCATCAATTTGTCAACGAGGCTGTTACAGAAGACAGTAGCAAAAACCCTACTAAAGTTGAGATAGACAGCAGGTAGGTGTTCAGGTAGAACACTGATTCGCCTGACTGATGGTGGCCCAGCAGACTTTGCCTGGGGCAGTTAAAGATGCACTCACAAAAATCTCTCTGCTGACAGTGCCCATGATTGCAACCCGAAGCAAAAACGCTGTCAAAAGTAATTACAGACTAGAAATATATATTCAGCAAACTCAGCCCTTTACAGAGTGTAGGTAACTGAAACAAATAATGTCTTGTCTTTCCTGACGAAATTCAGTCCTCAATCTTCTCACTCCGCATTTACAAAAGGATAATTGAGAGTCAAACGTTGTTTGCAGCTGAGATAGAGAAAAGAAAATCAGCCTGTCTTGCACTGAGTTTTATCTGAGGATGAAAACTATTGGTCTTTAATGAGGTTTGTTTTTATGAAATTCTCGTGTGCTGCTATTACAGCAGGTAATCCTTGCAGAGGGTTGTGATGCTGCCCTTCCCACCCAGCACCTCCCCTCTACCAGCTCTTCCCATTTCTTGAGTAGCAATGGTTCTTGTCAAGTATAAATGCCTTTTTTATGATGCTACAGAAATCCAACAATAACAAAGAGCTGTGGAGAGAAAAATCTCTCCACCTCTACCATGAAGACTGAAAACTATTTGAGGGAGGGAGGGAAAAAGTAAATTGCTAGCTATAAGGCTTTTGATGCTTTTGCCTTTTCAGGTGATAATATAGATCTTCCTGCACACTCCAGAGCTGTGTAGCAACATCTTCATTGCTCACCCAACTTCTGAAGCTGCTTTTGTGGAACAGAACAGAAAGGAGGAAAAGAGTCGGTGATAAATTACTGGGGAGAGAGATCAAGCCTTTTTGAGTGGCTCAGAGAGATCTTCCAGCCGCCAAAGTTGGTGCCTAAACACTGTACAGGATTATCTACCTGCAAAACCCTGGCACACATTCATCTCCCTCTAGAATTATGCTTGATCATGATGTGTGATGAAAACAGCCTGCCTGGTGGGTGTTTGGTGCTTGGTGGGCTGCTCGGTGGGCCTGAAGGCCCTGCTGGTGAACTGTGGGTGAGAAGTAAACGGTGGGTTAGATTTTTTTGTCTGTTTTTTTCCCAGACTTTGTTATCTGTGATAGTTTATGAAGACTGTTGTATTCTGAAGAACTGAAGACCTTTTATAGATAATAACCATTTAAAGGTACTGGTGATATTTTGAGCACTGAATCAGTAACGGGCCTGAAATACCATAAGCCAAGGTAGACCAGAGAAGGACTTGATTGATGGATTTTTACCTTTTGCAGCTTTTGAAGCAGCACCTGTCTGGGCTCCCAGGGCTCCTCTTGCCATCTGGGCAACATGGCCCTTGCGAGAGTGCTCCTTCCTGCAGACCCTAGACACAGCCAGTGCAGCCCAGAGGAACAGGTCGTGCAGAGCCGTACACAGCGGGTGACACAGACGGGGCTGGGTGGCAAACGCCTGGTCAGCAAGTGTCCAGAAGAGGCAAACGCTTGATCTTGCTGTCAGCATTAGCAGAGGTAACACTACCCCTCCACAGGGCCCCGGTGCTTTGCTGAATTGGCCTCAAAGGGGTACTGTGAATATCTACAAATGTTGGGCAGCTGCTGGACCAGCACCTCAAGGCTGGGGAAAGAAGGCGTTAAAGATGTGAGGGGAAGGCGGTCCCACTGAGAACAGGGAGTCACTGTCTCAATCCACAAACTAAATGCTGCAGCATTTAGTGCGTTGCCACAGGGGCTCGGAACAGGGCTTTTTACAGATGCAATTTAAACAGCAGAGGAGCTCCATCCTTTTCAAGTTAGAAAGTTTTGACCACATCTCTTTTCTCTTTCTGTGGCTGATAGCGTGGTTCACTTACTGCTCTGATGCGAAACACTGGGTCAGTGAGTACCGGCAGCTGCTAAAAATGAGTGGTGCAAGAAACAGCAATCCCCTTGTGCCATGCCTGTCTGCAGTGGTGCAGACAGAGTCTGCACACATACTTACACACACATGCATGGTTGCTCTTTATTCTGACAAACACAATCTAATTAAAAATGCTACTTGGCAAAGCAAACAGAAGAGGGAGTGTGGTGTGGGGAGCAGAGCCCTGGTTTGCAAGCCTGAAGGTCCAGTTCTGCCAGGGGTTAGCTGGGTGACACTGGGTAAGTCACCACAGTGCTCTGCACTCCTGGTGCTCCCTGTAATTAAATCACTGGCTCCTCAGAGCAGAGGCTGCCTGCGTACAGCTTTGAACAATGAGAGTTTGATCTTGTTTGAGGTCCCTTGGCGCTGCATTAATACTATTATATTAATCATATTATATGATTTACTGCCACATCACCAGGACAGTTTTTAGGAAGAATGACCCTGCGATGAAGGGACAGAGCTGAGGATGGGAAGTTAAAACTTCTAGTCCAGATTTCTGTTATAATTTTGAGCTTAGCATTTATTCCTTCAACTGGCATAGAACCCTGGCTTGCACAGGTTAGCTATGAGTGAACTAAGATTTGTAGAAATTCTCTTTAGGTTGCTCCGTTGGTTGCTGTTATTTATTTTGTCTCTGGCTGTGACACAGATAATCCATTTAAGCTCATGTTATCATGTTCAAAAAGAAGCTACATAACAAAGTCACTATAAATTACTGATCATAAGCAAATAGTATTCTCCCAGGGGTTTGAAGCTGAGAAAGAATGGGCTGCTCAGCCGCAGTGGGGAAAAGAGGGGAGCTGCAGAGAGGACCCACTTGGCAGCTCTCGGCACATACGAGAACGGAGATTTCACTGTCCTGTTTTGGGTTGACACGTGCAGCTGAACTTCAAATCATTTCTTTTGTCATCTAAGGTGGCATCTGTGCGATGAGAGCAGGGACAGCAAATCCCATCACCCCATGAGCCCTCACACAGACACTTGTGCTTTCCTAGCACCCCCTAATATAGCAAGCCCAGAAATACTTGTCTGAACAAGCGTGATTGATTAGCTGTGAATGTATGGTAATTAAACCATGCTCAGCACGTTGGCTGAGGCTCTGGTCCATAACATTCTACAATGTCTGCAGGTCAGCATATTCTTCGGCACAGCCCAGCATTAGCCCTCTGCTCAGAGGGCGGCTGGGCACGGCCGGGGGAGGCAGCTGGAGGACGCTGATTGCCAGGAGGCAGCGGTGGGCACGGCATCTTCGGTTGCAGGAGGGAAAAGAGAGTTTTGGCCTTGGAGTCGGACAATAGTTCCTGAAGTATTTTATTTGGTAGCGTAGGTGAGGCAGTTGTGGAGGAGGTTCTCCATGAGCCAGGGACTCTGGGTGACGGCTGGAAGGGAAAATTGCAGTTGGTCTGACTTTCAGAAGCTGCTGAGTAGACTCTGGGTTGGGGTATTGGAAAAGCCTCCCTGCGTCATCCTCACACGGACCTGTCATTTCAGGTGTAATTGCTGCAGCGGTTGGACAAAGCCCGTTTGTGGAAGGGAAAGCAAAGAGGAAAGCAAACCATGCAAAAAAAAGGCTTCTGAGAGCTTGGCCTCGCCTTGTGCTGACAGCAAAATGGCACACGAATGTAAGCGGGCAGGTAGCAGCTCTCTTCCCCCATTCCAGGTCTGAGTCTAAAAGGACAACCTCATTTGCTCCCTGCTGTTTCCTCCATTCCTTGTCCTTCCCACACACAATTCCTGCAGTTTTACCCTTTTCTTGCTTCATGATCTCAGCTCAAGCCATGATTTAGATACTGCATGGTTGCCTCCTGTTTGCTCTTCAGGAAAACAAATGTGCTTTGTGGCAGTTTTCCAGCAGTGACAGCGCTTTATCCTCGTTACAGCAAGGTGGGATAAGAATGGTGTCAGTGTTTTGACCTTCAGCAGGTTCTTCATCTACTGTGATGAGACTAGTGCTCCATATGAGATACCTGCTGATACTTCTCTCCATCTTAAGTTTTAATGGGTGGTGCAAGACATGTTTCTAAGCAATGCAATACTTGCTTTTCTTCTTGACATGAAAGGAAAATTACATTATCTGGTGTATCTTAATTCATGTGCAGACAAACTATAGCTGCTGCTTTCTTCCATTCACTTGGAAACACTGCTAGACAGAGTGACAGCTTGCCATAATGTCCCTGCACTACCTTCCATACATAAGGATGATTGAAATGACCTTATCAGTGGTTTATGATAATTTTTCTGATGATGAGTTTGATATCTGGAAGATACAGATTATCCTGTAAACAGAGTACTGGTTTGCAAAGTATTTTTCTGTTGAGAACACAAAGCCATACACCACATCATTGCACCCTGTGCTCCACCAGTTCTACGTGGAGCATCTTGAAAACTCAGTAGTTAATTGCTGGGAATTCAAAATTCATTAAAGCAGAAATAGTAAAGAAAGATCCTCACTTTATATGCTGGTGGTGAGAAGAGAGTAGCTCCTTCCTGTAAAGTAGGAATGTGTTTGAAACCCCTAATAAGAGTCCCAGATCTACTAGACAGCAGAGCCAGGCCTTGTTTTCTCTATTTCATAGAATCATAGAATCATTA
>NW_009230180.1:0-207 GCF_000690835.1 Fulmarus glacialis
CCCGCCAGCGATGCAGGGCTTGTCCTCCGCATCCCCTTGCCACGCCAACAGCCACCCCTCGGCCTCGCACAGCAGCCCCTGCGCAGCCCGGCCCTGCCAGGCGCTGTGTTCCTCTGAAGCCCCCGGCTTCTCTCTTTCTTTTTGGCCTTACATATTCAGAGGTCTTTATTTTGGAAAGAAATCACTGAGAAACAAGCTGGCAGCGCC
>NW_009230180.1:243-5193 GCF_000690835.1 Fulmarus glacialis
AAAGATGAGCAGCTCCCCTGCCCTGCATCCTTGCTGCAATGATCTGATCTGCTACTTCAGTGGCTTTCGTAGAGCCATGCTTACCTAGGGCTTTATCGATCAAATCCAACACCTTATAAGGGCATCACAACCTTTATATTTTTGGATAATTAGGGGGCAGAAACAACTTTTTCATTTACACGTGTGACCAGGAGCAACAGCAACGGCAGGTAGAAAAAGCACTCGGCTTGAAAACAGATGAAATGGGCACAGCCGCCCCGGGCACCCGTCCCCATCAGACCTTGGTGCCCTTCCACAGCTGCTTTTCACACCCACATGAAGGAGCAGACCTTTTCTACAAGCCTGATTCTACTAGTTTTATGACTCCAGTTCAAATGCCGAGATTAGGCTCCATATGAGACCATCGTTTAGAAACTAACAATTTATTTTATCAGCTAGATACGCAGTATGATGAGCAGGGAAAACAAGAGTGGTAACTAAAGCCAACACAAGGAAAACCGTTATGCCACAGCAGCTCTACCCAAAGACATGGCAGGACCGTGTGTGTCAGAAGCAGGGAGAGAGCAAAAGCAGCTCAGCAATTAAGGGACCTGGGGAGTACCATGGGATGTTCTCCTCCATCCCTTAATGATTTTCTACCCTTTCCCAGCCGACATTAAAATATACTTCAGGCAAAGCCATCTGTAAACAGCCGTAAAACAGAATAAATATTTCTTATACAAGGCTTTCCTTGAACACAAGAGACAAAGCGACTTGTTAGCATCATCCCGACTTGTAAGTGGTTTGGACAAGAATTTTCAACACGTGGCTGCCCATCTCCATGGGTCAGAGAGTCTGGTCCTGGATAAACAACTGCAGGATCATGCACAGAACCACTGTGTTTTCAAACCGCCTTTCAAATGCTCTACCTAAGTATTCATTTAGTCCTCCTGGGATTGTGAGGGACTATAACATTACTTACAGCGGTACCTACACAGTGCTTTGAAAACACTGAGCACATGCTACCCCCAAGTAATTTAAAGGCTAAGACAGAAAAATCAAATACAAACAGAATAGGACACAAATGAGAAACTGAAATCTTTACAGTTGATTGATCAGAAGACTAAAATCCAATTTTTCAAGTGATGGGGGTTGATAAGATTACCTGATCTTGGAGTACAGAGGGAAGGGAAAAGACTGTAAGTAAAGGGAAGAGCAGCAATTAGAAATATTGGGAAAAAAGATGTTCCAGGTCTTGAGAGCAACATGACGACTAGCATACTGAGAGAAAAAGAAAAGCAAAAGAGGAGTAAAGGGCAGTCATTGGCAGAAACGGTCCATGCCGTTTGCCGATCGCAAAAAGACCCGATATACCAACATGATCCGCATCAACACACCACTCACAATGCAGTAAGTAAATAAAAATGTATCGTACAGTCAAGAAAGACCCGATATACCAACATGATCCGCTTCAACACACCACTCACAATGCAATAAGTAAATAAAAATGTATCGTACAGTCAACATTATACCTACGTTTTGCAAAAGTGCGATCTTCCTACTTCTATACTCTCCCCCACATTGTCATTTTCAAGGCACTGAAGATTTTTCTGATTAGCACTACTAGTTTTAAGATAAAATACCATTCTGTAATGAAGCCCAAAATTTGAGAATAAAAAGTTAAAGAAAAATCAGTTTTAAGATCTCTCAAAAAAAGAAATTCCAAAATTCTGGTCGGGGAAAAAGTAGAAGTGAAATCGTGCCTTTTCCTGACCACCTCCGACACCCTCCTGATGCCTGGAACAGCCAGCGCTGTGAAATCCCAGGGTACGGGGCACCCCGCACGCAGCAGCCAGGGAAGCACTAGCGAACTTTAAAGTTTCTTCCAAGATTCAGAAGTTTCAGGAAGTTTCCCACTAGTGACTGAACTTCCACCACCTCCCTGGGTTAACTTGCTGTGATGAATAATACCATTTCTTAACAGCTTGTAGCTTCTTTCTACATCAAATGTATTTGTGTACACTTCCAGTTTTAGGACTTTATTCTACTTTCTTTTCACTAGATTAAGGAGCTTTTCAGGTTCAGCAAATTTCTTCTAAGGAAAACATGATCTGTAGGAAAACTCCCACACATCTCTATCGAATATTTAGGATGCTATTACCCCATAAAAATACCAGCTGAAACTGGATATTTGAAGGACAACCTGGAATAGGACAGTATTTGGCTCTATTTTAATACACATTTGTAGGGGCAGAGAAATGAAACAACAATTTATATTTTTACGGCCATACTCAGATGCCAGCATTAACAGTTGGGAAGTACCAAGACCAACAAAATCCTGAAAGGCCCCCCCAGAAAAAGGAAGCTGGAAGAGTACTTGTACAAGGCAGCAAAAGCAGAAGCAGCATGTTCTTCCTGGGAGGTATACACACTGCTGCCAAGGTTGTATGAAATCCACAGCGTCTATCAGTTTTATGGCAAGGGGGGTGGAGCTGGCAGTTTCATTTTGCTTGTTTGTCTTTTTTACCTTCAGATGTCTTCCAGGCCTTCCAGAGATCTTCCACGCTAATGAGCTTGTCTTCTCCATGGAAGGTGCTGTGCTTGACTGTTGGGTCGTGATAATTCAAGTCCTCCCTCAAGAACTAGGAGAAGAATAAACAGCGGGATTAATCTTTGATTCATCTTTTAGAGAGGTGAGGAGCATTAAAAAAAATGAAAAACCTTTGACCCATCTTCCTTATTATTACATCCACAGCTTGTCCCATAATAATTTCTATGGCAAAGTCCTAGTAAGTCCAAGATGCAGCATCTCTGGTCTTTTAATCTCTGATTAAAACTACATCATCTCCCTAGTTCATAGAATCACAGAAGGGTTTGGGTTGGAAGGGACCTTTAAAGGTCATCTAGTCCAAACCCCCCTACAATAAGCAGGGACATCTTCAACCAGATCAGGTTGCTCAGAGCCCCGTACAACCTGACCTTCAACGTTTCCAGGGATGGGGCATCTACCACCTCTCTGGGCAACCTGTGCCAGTGTCTCACCACTCTCATCGTAAAACATTTCTTCCTTATATCTAGTCTAAAGCCACCCTTCTCTAATTTAAAACCATTCCCCCTTGTCCTGTCGCAACAGGCCCTGCTAAAAAGTTTGTCCCCATCTTTCTTATAAGCCCCCTTTAAGCATTGAAAGGCTGCTATAAGGTCTTCCCAAAGCCTTCTCTTCCCCAGGCTGAACAACCCCAGCTCTCTCCGCCTCTCTCCACAGCAGAGCTGTTCCAGCCCTTGGACCATTTCCCTGGACCTGCTCCAACAGGTCCATGCCTGTCCTGTGCTGGGGACCCCCGAGCTGGACGCAGTGCTCCGGGGGGGTCTCAGGAGAGTGGCTGAGTTGCTCTAATACATAACACCAGCTATTACAGACCTGCACCTTACTTCTAGCTGAACACATGTTTCTCTACTTCCAGTTTCAGGATTTTATTTTGCCACCTTTTTCCTAAGCAGCCCTCTGCCAGCAGATTTCTGCCCGGGGCCATGCTGATAATAAGCAAGTCATCTTAGGAGCTGCAGCCTCTCATTAAGAAAAGCAATCTTGCCAGACATCAAGCCATTCCGCTGGTTCTTTTCCGATCAATTGCTTTCTAAGTCCTTTACTGACACATCCACATAAGAAGAGGTCACAGCATTTCCACAAGGCACACGCACACGTATGGCAGCAGTAATCCCTCTCTCCTGCTACTCCCTCTCTCTTGGCACCAAAATCAAAATCTTCTTATGCTGCCTGTGCCCTCCCCTGGGAGAGACCCCACAACCCCACGAGCATCTATTCAAGGAACGAGGGAGTATTTCTGAAATCAAGCACTCCGTTAGGAATCTCCCCATCTCCGATATCATCTGATAGTTACGGAATAACACAAGCTGTAAACCTAGAAATAAGAGGATACGTCCTCTTATGAGAAACAGTAAATGCTCAAAAGTTTACCACACGACTGTGACAGATGATGCCTGCAGGCAGGGTAGAGTAAATAAGATGTGCAACAGAAGCATTAACCCGATAATGCCAGAAAGACAGAGAAGAAAAGCCAAATGACGGGATCGGTGCTATCCCAGCGCTCTGGGGACAGATGGGGCATGAAAGAGCAGCCACAAGAACCACGGAAAAAAGCTTTTTCTAAGGAGGAATCAAGCCAGCCGACAGCCAAGCAGCAAGGTCTTGGTATTTACAGAGGGATCTTCAGGGAGGGAGGGAGGGGAGCCAGGCTGGGGCAGACAGAACAGCGACCGCCTTCAGCACAGGAATCAACCTGGAGTCCTGGAATCGCCCTGTAATGATTAAAGATGAAATACAAAAGCTACTTCAGATTCTCAGAAATTAAGGGAGGATATAAACTGTTACGTATAATGACAGTAACACTTTTTTGAAAAAATTATTATTATTTTAGCTTTTTGTAACTTTGTTCCATTATTGCAAATACATGCTTTCAGGTAGGTGTTATCATTTAACCTTTTTCATTACAAAGCTGACACTGCATGATCAGAAAAACAACACAAGCTACTCCTTGCTCAAAGATTAGGCAAAGCTTAAAATCAGGTTTTCCAGGTTTCAGCAAATCCTTCAAGACCATCCAGGAAGCAGTGGGAGGTTTGCCAGCTGAAAAGCACTTTTTTGGTTCTGTAAGACCTTGTATTTGATTGCATCAAAATCACCCAATGCTGCCAAGTAACAGTCTCTCTTACTTTGTATGAGTTTCTGTGTCAATGCGAATTCCACTAGGGATTACTTTATATAATTCACACACCACCTCGCTGGTGGAAGCTCGTCTTCTGTAACATCTAGAATCAACTGAAAGTGCAGCCACAAGAGAAAATAACTGCCCTGACCGCGCTACGCTCTTCTGGCAATCCAGTAGATATCGGAGGAAACGAACTTTACGGGACTGAGAATAACTTGTTATTTTTATATATATATAAAAT
>NW_009230181.1:0-31523 GCF_000690835.1 Fulmarus glacialis
GAGTGGCTGTGTGGTGCTTGGTTGCCAACAGGGGTTAAACCATGGCACATGCTTATGAAAAATGTTTGAGGATTGTGTCTGGCTATGCCCTCACAGTGTTACAAAATGCTTACATACTGTTGTTGGTTACATTATTTCAGTATGCTTATATTTGGGTTAGTATTAATTATACTCTAGTTAATATATTTATAATTTCTAGATATCACAGGCTTCTGTTTTGGCTACAATTAGTTGTAATATACTGTCCCTGTGCCTGCTGTGGAACATATAGGCTTCTCAAAACAAAACAAAAGCCTCTCCATTTTAGCTTTCCAAACTGCATAGAGCTTTTCTGGCAAAGGAGTTTCAGCCAGTATCTCTCTAAACAGGGTTGGTAGAAACCTCCAACTTCTGGCCTTTTATCTCGCCGTGATTCACACAGTTTAGCAAGTGCTATTTATATTTCCTCTTTGCAAAGATTATTTCTAGAATTTTGTCTAGACCAGAGTGGAAATTGTGAGGAACAAACAAACATGCAGATCGGAGGTGTACAGTTCAAATACACTGAGCTCTTTGTGCCTTGAGGTTTTTCTTGCCAGGAAACCTTCAATCTTGCTACCTTGCTAAAATAAACCGTTTCTGTCTATGCTATTGTGACTTGCCTCCCACTCCTCCTAAATAAAAAGCAGATTATAACAACAGGGACACTTCAGCATCAAAAGCCAAGGAGATTAATTTCCGCACTGAAGAGTCTTGGCTGAACAAAAGTGAGTGCTGAATGAAAGGGATGTGGCTGTTTGCAAATGGAAGGAGACTGAAATGGAATGTGGAAGCAGAAGTGGAAGTACAAATTAAACATGACATTTTGGCACAGAATTCTATTGACACTAATTTTCCTTTCAGTTCTTG
Source organism: Fulmarus glacialis (assembly GCF_000690835.1). Taxonomy (NCBI): domain Eukaryota; kingdom Metazoa; phylum Chordata; class Aves; order Procellariiformes; family Procellariidae; genus Fulmarus; species Fulmarus glacialis. The sequence continues at coordinate 889 of NW_009230181.1, forward strand.
ACACTGAACCAGCACATAAAATCCATAAATCCAGTTCAGTACCTGTAGGGAAGCTACGTTCTGTGGGTTGTCCATCCACAGTAATTAGGTGCAAAGTGGTGACATCAGCTACACTCCTCCTGTAATTTAAGGGAAAAAGAACGTGAAATTCCATCCCATAAATCATCAGTAGAGCTGTTTACATAAACAACTGAGATCTGCTCAAATTATCCATTACAACTAAATCAAGTATTCATCTTTTTTTCTCATGTAATAAAGAGCTGCAAAATTATTCTGGTTTCTCTGCACGTGTTGGAGAATTATTTTTCAAAATTATTCACTAAATAGTATGGGTAAAGCAAATTAATCTCTGGAATTCTTCACGAATTACCCACTTTAAGTATTTGCAGTCAGTGTTCTTGGTGTCTGGTGACCAATTACATTTAATTGTTTCTGCTTCTGGCTGCTTTGTCTTATTTAGGTGAGAAGTAAATAATAAACAGTGCATGAAAAACATTATGTCGACATTAGAAAGCAATTTGGTACCATAGGAGAGGCTCTCTACATCAAAATATCAAAGGTAAAGTGACTACATTGAAAATATATGCAATGTTTTGTATGCAATATGGCTTTTTCTTCCTCCAGATTAGATTTAGTCTATTCTCTTGGATAAATATGCCCACCATCCTTATGATTTGAAGATGTCCAAAAGGACAGATCATTGGTTCAAACACTTAGATCTGCCCCAGCAATTTGAGTGCTGCATCTGATGCATATCTGAGAGCAGATCTCATGTTGTGGTTGCCTCCAAAACCAAACAAGTTCTTGTGAATGAATATCACTTTCAAACTGAATCAACGCTCAGGGGTGGCCAAAGGATTCGCTTTGAAACCTCACTACTGCTCTTACCAAGCACGTTAACGTGGACACAGACAAATAACAGAAGTTCTTGCTTTTATGTGAATAACTTTTGTCTGTAAATGTAAGCTATTACATTTAGAAATGTAGTAACAAACTATATTAACAAATGTTAACAAAACATAACCATTCCTCCAAACACACGTCATTTATAGGAATCTCATTCTTAGGGACTAAAAGAGGTGTGATCCAGACTGAAGAGAAAAACCATCTGCAATTCAAACAAATATTCACAAATAATCTATTTCTGCAACTTTCCATCAGCTTCTTTTTTGTTGTTGCTATTTTTTGTCTTATTTTCTTTTTTTTTTTTTAATAAATGTAATGTTATTACTTGTGGCATACCAATACCTAATTTAACTTCTGCTAGTTTAATACAACTTCACATCTTGACAGACTTTTTATATTTTTAAATTCATAATTCCACTTTGTTTCTTTTAACTTGGAAATAACTGGGGCCTAAATAATATTTTAACCTATGATGATTAGTACACGTAGCAGTCATTTAGTAAAAAATGACTGAAAGATAAAATGAATTACTATCATAGAATACATTTCTTTTTAACTAGTCATGATTTATTGAGCTAAAGACACAGGTGCATGCTTCTTTATGCAGCTTCCCAACAGTACTAATGAAATGACATTTAGAAAAGCATCACTTAACTATAGCACAGAATATACAGAGTACATCTACAACAGAATTAATTTTGCACCTCCTAAATTGTTTTTTATATCTAAATTAGCTTCTTATAAAAGTAGCACTCTAGTAGCATTGTTCCAGTGATAATCTATAAATTAATATATCATTCTCCAGCACTGAAGAAATCCATAAATGCAAAATTTTCAGCAATGAAACTAGGATAAAATATTGTTTGCATGGTTTTCTAAAAAATAAATATAAAATATAACGTGTATTATAGTGACAGGGATAATGTGACTGTTAAAAATAGAGATGCAGCTGAAAAACTGGTCAATATGGAAGCTTCCTGAAAGTATGTGTAGAATGCTTTACTGTATGAAGTTATGTTCTTTTCCTTTTTTTCACTTGTGTTTACGGGTTTGATCCTTTTATGACTTTTTTTTTTCCATTTTCTAGCCACAAGATTTATATTAATGGAATGGTCTTCTGATAAATAATGTTATACTTACGAGGTGCTTCAATTTAAGGCTAGAAACAATTGAATTGCTAGCGATTTTAATGCCTGTGAAAATAATGTTAGTTTAATTTAAAAACATGCAGATTTAGAAGCAAGAAGTACCTCAGGCTTTCGAAATACCTATATCTAGGCTTCCTCCTGTGCTGAACTGTGTTATGGATCATTTGTCACACCTCTGTGCAGCAGCTTGGTATGAGACCCAGGCTATGGAGGCTGTTAGTCACCCCTGTTACTCTGCATACCACCAACATAGGCTCCAATGTGCAGCCTCTGTTTTGGAGAAAAGACTCAACCCTCAGAGCACTGGGCTGCACTGAAAGTAAGCATTTCCTAAACAGTGGATATATTTGAATAATCTGAAAGAATGATTTAGAAATATATTCATTAAATTAATTCACCTGCTAGTACAATGCTAATTTTGACTTTTTAAAAGTGGCAATATTTTTATATGTTTTCTTGTATGAATTATATAAGATATGAAATATTATGCATTTCAAATGAGACCAAAGGGAGTCAAGTTCCTGAGTCACAGTTCTTGTGTTATTGATTTCCTGTTTCTTAGGAGTCTCTTCATTACCCAGCCTCCTCTTTCCACCTGGAAATAAAGTCTGCTTTATAAGGAAAAATGACAACAAAAACAAACAAACAAAAAAGTGCAGTCCAAATTTATTTCTGTGTTGGAAACAGGAATATTTTCATACCTGTAAAACACTGACTGTTATGAAAAGAATACTCTGCATTCTTTTTCAGCCATTAATGGGATTTTGCTTCCTCATGTTCTTCAAGTTTGGCAAAAAAAGTCATGGTACTGCAAAAGTGGTAATGAATAAGGAGGACTGAATATACAGACAGTATGGCTCCAGCCTTCCCGCTGTCCTTTCCAAGTGCTGCTATCACTAACTTGCTGCCTCTAGAAGCAAGAGGAAAATTATTGTTACCTGTATCTACCAAATTGTTTCAATCAAGACTTGGGTGTAAAATATATTATCTCAAAGGGAAGAAGGTGTTTCATGGGAAAAATTAGTATTTCCTTTGAAACAAAATGAGATAAATTTTTTTTCTTTTTCTTTTTCTTTTTTTTTTTTGTCAGCTCTCCTGCAAGTGATGCAGAGGAATCACTCTTCCATTGTTTTTTTTCCAGCTTCATGCGAGGTTTAACCTTGTTTAGTCTTAGTTCTGTGTCATACTTCGTTGCATCAGCTCAGGTGCTCCTGCCTGCCAGGCTGTACTGCTGTAGGTGTAAAACCATCTTCATAGGTTGGGGAAATGCATCCCTCCTAACTGAAGCCAAGTAAAAGTTTGACAGCCAGTTCAAACTCTCGTCATAGTTATGGTAGAAAGGGAGAGAAAGAACAAAGTATCTCTAATTCATCCTGTTTAACAATAGGTGTCTCTGAGAGAAAACATGAACAAGCCTTTGGAAGAGCCCACTCCACAGACTACTGAGGAAGCCTAGATGATTATGCTAGATAGAATTCCTAGCTTTTACAAGGTTAAAGTAAATGAGTTGGAACTCACTCTTTATGCCAAAGCTATCCTAACTTTCTCTGTTCCTTATCCTAACTCCTTTCATGCCTCTTCGGTATTTTCAGTATCTCTCCTTCAACAGCTTTCTCCATTTTCCCTTCTCATCATTCAAACAGGTGATTAACAAATGGTGATTTTTGTTTCTAACAAAATGTCTTTCTCCTCAGTCCCTTGAAAAGTTTTCCAAATGCTAATCTAGCTAGTCTAGCTAGTCTAGTTTTTCCTTGCAATTTCGCAATCGGAAATCACTTTAATAAACTATGTATTGCAATTCTATAATTCTTCCTTTTGTAATTCATTTAATTCTTCATTACACTGCTATTGGAACTGGAAAACAATGTGTCTTTCTGGTCTCAGGAACTCTTCAATTTGACCCAGTGACCCGAACACCATTTTAATATATTGAAAATAAGCATGCAAAAACTATATGTTTATTGTATAGCATTTTCTTTACAACATTTTTAGAATAAATGGTGGCATAAAGGCATTGACAGCAGCTAATCTCAGAGGATGAAGTATGCATCCCTAATAAGGTCTTTACTACTGTTAAGGGAAAGTGAATGACAGGGAGTGCAAGATCTTATCTAAAAGGCAAAATACATTACAGTGCATAATGCACATAAAAGGTGTGCTCAGATATAAGCTATGGAAAAATGCAAGAAATCACTACAATAATATGCCTGAAGACAGAGCACTTATTCTAGTTATGGGTAAGTGTGCTGTTGAGATCAATTAGATCACGTAACTCCTGCAGACAGTGAGAATAGCAGTAATAAAACCTAAAGCAAAGAACATATTGCACAGTGTGTTGACAAGGTCAAATTGATAGTAATGATGTGTGATGGCAGCACTGCAATAAGGTTGTCTAATACTGTATGCATCTGATATTGGTTTTCATTACCTATACCCTGGAGTACAGTCAGAAGTTCACTAAAATGATAGTGATTACCCAAAGGGCAAAGGCAAATAAGACAGGCAGTTCAGTACTTGTGCATCCTGCAAACTGCATGAAGGCAGACAAAATTGCACCTGATGCTAGACCTACAAGGCTTAGTGGGATCAAGTTGAGTTTATACTGCCTTTTATTCATTTTTAAACCGATGCAGTGCTTTAAAGTGTATGCTTAGTGAGTTTATTAAGACAGTCCATCAGAGACCATGATAGCTCTCTTCAGAATAAGTTTACAATCTACATTATATATATGTACTGTAAATCAGATGCATATCAGACACAAGATGTACTGTTGTTCTGGAAGCTCATGCTTCAAGTTAATATTGGGTGGACACTTAAAAGCTTGGGGTTGTGCCTAGTTTGAATAAACCCCTGGTTTGAATAAACCATTGAATAATGTTTGGATGAGTGTCTAGTGCTTTTGTAATACAGCTTCTTTGTCATTCTTTAAAAACCAGACCAAACCAAAACCAATCCTATGCCTTACATCTTATAAAATACCTTCCAGCACTCCTTGAAATTCTTTGGTGTCTTTTCTTTACTTCTTTCTTACAAAAGAAGTGGTTTAAACGTAAGTAGCTTTAGTCTTTACTGAATAAGACATGCTAATAGACAGAAAGGTTATTGAAAAGTAAAGCGTGTCCTTTGGAAGGGTATATCAAACATTGCAAAGAAATGCATCTGGGAATTTACTTCTGGTCTTATCTGATGTCCTCACACCTCATGCAAGATATGAATAGTTGAATAAAATTAAGCAGAGAAATTTTCCATGGGGTACTTCTCTGGCTCATTTAGGCATTTAGACAAATAGTGGATTTTATAATGTGATCATGTACAATGCTCCCCCCTCCCCCAAAAAAAAAAAAAAAAAAAAAAAAATCTCAAGCCTAAAAATTTTGGGGTGACATTCAAAGCAGAGGTGAGCATTCAGAAAATGGGAACTTGTGAACTTGGCTGCTCTTGACTTTCCTCCTCATTCTAACATTGACATGAACACCTGCTCTTTCCCCAGCTATATGACATTTCCTGGGTGTTGTGACTCTTCTCTTTTGCAGTATTAACTATTCAAGGAATCAAGGCTGGCATAACAGGATTTCAATTAACTTTGTTAATCAGCTATGTGCACGTACTCTGAATCTTCCTGTCTGTGCACATGACACTGCTTTGAATTTTTTTGTCTGGCTTCTCTGATACAGTTTAGAGGATTTTTGTGGCTGTGACTTCTTGTACAGCTCTGAAGAGGTAGGGGGAAAGGGGTGTCAGGTTGGGGGAAAACCTCCTGTGAGGAAGGGGCTGGGTGCTGACCCTATTCAAACATGGTGGAGATGGATAGGAACAACAGGGAAATGGTGCCCATGGCATTTGAATCACCCAGATGAGCCACCTCAGGTATTCAGTTGTTGCAGAAGGAAAATATAGCAGTCTGGCTTCTGCATGTTTCAAACCCTAATTTAATGTTTTAAATAAAGACTTCTCTGTGTCAAATGCATGATGCATACAGACTGGAGGCTTCTGGACAGTTGGTCTTTAAACTATGGCAAGCATATGCCACTTCTCTCTACTCAACGATGGCCCCATTTCTGCCCCTCAACAATCTCTTACTATGCAGCACTACCATGGCTGTAGCTGTAATGCCATCTCCTACCATCATATTCATAACTATCTGTTCCTGTCAATCTCCTGTCCCTTGCCTCTTTCAAAAACTTATTTTAAAAAGTTTGTAGGCTCTCGCTCTTCAGTCATTATTTAATTGGGGAATTATATTCTGTTTAGAGAATCATTACTGGGTATACACATCCAGGAAGGCCAATCTCATTGACACTATGTTGCATGTTCTAGCTTAAACATGTTTGATATGCTCTCTGAATACTGATTAAGTTCATATTTTGCCTGGTTATACCCTTTTTCCTCCCAAAGGCCTGGCTTTCTCACAGAACTTGTTGGGGAACAACAACAACAAAATCTTAGAAAACCCCACACTAACTTGTCCCTGTAAATAAGTGCCTAAGAATTCACTTTCACATCTGGAAACTTGCAGAAAAGTTGATGTAAGGTAATGACCCTTCTTAAAAAGTGTTGAAACTCATAAGTGCATAAAAACATCTCTAAAAAATCTTAGCACCAATTTGTCAATATTACTTTTTAACCTACGCATGATTTAGGTAGAAAATTATACATACTGCACTTTTATTACTAAGCATAACTTTTTTTTTGCCCTAGGTTTTCTTTCTAAAAGGAGAAAAGCCATTTTTTAATATGTGCCTTTTATTATTCTATTCCTTTTCAACTTAACTGTAAATAGACAAAGTCATTACCTACGCAGATACAACATTTTGGAAGTTTGCTAATATCAGTTTATTATCAATAGACTACTATCCTAACATCTTCTCTTACATACATTATGCACCTTTGATCAAACAAAAAGCCTGAAAACAATTTGTCAGTACTTCAATTATTCTATATGTTCTCCTTGTAACAGCAGGTATGATTATGACTAATGTAGCCTGCATCAAGACGACTTCCCTAAAATGCTGAGATTAAAAAGGAGAAACAAAAACACATTCATTATGTTGCAGCTCTGAGTTTTTGTGCTGAATAAGAAAACATATACATGTAAGCAGTATTACAATGGTTGTAATTAGTTCTGCAGTAAGAAATGTATTAAAATTTACTGTTCTTTATCAGCTGGGAAACCCTTTCTTTGGAAGCATTGTATGTGGTTCTGTAAAGAACAGAACAAGAGAGACTCCTGCTGGCTCAAACACTACAAAATTTAACACTTTTTTATTAACTTTCTTTTTTCCATTCTTTATGTACTTACCATTACTCATTTGTTCTATAATAATACCCAAAGGCTCTGAAAATGAGTGAATGCTCTAGACACTCTCCTGTACCTCAGAAGAGCTGACTATTAGAAATTCTTTAAAACGTCTGAGACAAACAAGCAGAAGGAAGAAGGGCAGAAGTTGAGGATACATACATACAATCAGATGTATGTATCCGACTAGTAGCTTATGTGGTCCTAAAATGTCTGTAGAGAACTATGAGGCTACTTATTCCATCCATGCTGCTGTTAGCGTAGAAAGTGATTATTTGGTGTAAATATTTATATATGTGTGTGTGTTTATATATATCCTATGTCAAAGTAAAATAAATCATCAAGAAGTGCACAGTTCACAAAATTATTTTGTTCAGCTTAATTCTAGTCTCAGGCTAAATTCTAACTTATTGTGACAAAGTATTAGGAGTAACAGTGACATTATCACGTACTGTTGTTTTCCTCACAGGACGTTTGTTTTATTCTGTGCACAGGATGATGGCCACTGCTCAGAGAATGAAACAACAGCAGCTCAATATTCCTTCATCCTCCTCCTGCAATATGTCCCTACAGACTATGCAAAACTTGCACTGCATAAGGAATTATTCATTTCCTCTTGGGCTTTTTTATAGTGCTCACCTCTGTATCTGAGGGCTAGATCCTTGAAAGGATTTAAGGGCTGGATAGACAAAGGTGTTTAATATCCAAGTCCCAGTTAATGTAGTGGGAACGACACACTGCACAGAAATACTGCTGTATCTTTGAGGACTACAGTCAGGAGTGTGAATGTCCACTACCATTGCCAATACTGCACCACAGAGGCAGTGCAAAGACACCTATGCAAGCCCCAAACCCAGGCTGATATTTCTAAATAAAGGAGCTGACTGCCATGCAAAGATAGTAGCTGCACTCTACAAAATATTATAGCCATTTGAAATGGCAGTCCACCTGAGCCGTAATTCCTGTTTCTCAGAAGGACAAGTGATCTCAGTAACTCTTGCTTTTGGAGGTAATAAGTGTTTCTGTCCCTTTCTGGTTTTTTGTACACTACAAGGAGATACCCCAGTTCCAAGATTAAGATTCTCAAACCGTTTGCTCTGTTGCCATTCAGCCCTAGAGGTGCCTAACATTCACTGGTAACATTTTTTAGGGGTGCCTAAGTATCTGCAGTAAATTACTGTGTTTTGCCAACAATGAACAGCTCTTGCCCACTTCTCAGCCACAACTGAATTTTAATATTAGGGATTTTACCCATTATGTCACCTAAAAAATAAAAATAGGTCTTTTCAGAGATGGTTAACCTCACAGAAAACATAGCTGGGAGAACAGTAACATTTTCTTTTGTTGAATAAATTAGTAGTTAGGAATCCTTCTGGGAAATGGAGCATTCTCATTAAATCCCTTCTATTTAAGAGGACTTGAATGCACATTTTCAGAGCCCTCCTGGCTCTTACTGATTTAAGATTACAGTTGTCAAGATGAAACATTTCTGAAAATAAGTTTTATGTACTTCATCTTGAGAAATGCACCTCTGGCTACATTAAAACAAAGGGAGAAACATCAGTGATTTGCTCAGTATCACATCAGATATTTATAAGAGGTTTTACCACAGAATCCATTTTGCAGAATATTTCAAAAACTTTCTTAAGTTTTGAGTCATCCTCTCTCCCTCCCTCCCTCTCTCTCACTCTCCTTCATCTTTGATGTCTTTCCCACCTTCTTCTATGAATAGGATAGTGATTTCACTATCACATACGAGTTACAGGCAAGAAGGCAGCAGTCAAAAAGGAAAGATGATATAACACCATGCAATTAAAGTCAGCATTAAAGTGCACAAGAGCATACAACTGCAAATGATACAGTGCAATAGGCATATCACAAGGCACACCGTCAGGTGAGGAAAGGCTCAGGCAGTCTCTGCAGTCATAAGTGTTACATTTCAATGGCTCAGTGTGGTACATCCCAGCTGGGAGACCTGAGAGCACCTCCAGGCTCCTCTGTTGGGGGCTGGCTGCACGTGGCCTCCTGCGGGGATGCATCTGGCCCCATCGGACCCTTCCTGAGGAGGAGGCTGTGGGCTTAATGCCAACAGGGAGTCTCAAGGCAGGTGGTCCAGCTCCCCAAAGTGACAGCAGTCCCCAGCACTGCCACCACATACAGCCCAGCTGCAGTTAACGTGATCTGTTCTGCCATCATGGGGGCTTACCAAATAGGGGGAGGATAAATAGGAAGAGAGCCCAGTGCAAGGTGAGCATGGAGAGATATTCTGCACTAGGGGAAGAGGTTTTGTCTCTCTTGTAGCTCATTGATCTGAACTGACGGTGAAGACAGGAGGCCAATTTTGTTTCAGGCTACTGCTGCTGATTGGGTTTTTTCCAGTTGTGTGAACCGGGTTAGTAATTTTGCTTTGTGAGTACAACTGCATGTCAATTTACTACAATATATGCTTTCTGAATAATTATTGGCTGTTCTATTATTTAATATCACCAGCTTTTTTAGCAATCAGTTAAAGTGTTAACTCGCACTGCATCCATGGGCTAGGCTAATTTTCAGCTACTCAATAACAGCAAATTATTTAAAGCACTATAGAGGACCTGTGTTTTCTTACCTCTTGACAACTTGTGAAAGAGCAGCCAAGAACTTAGTAAGGCTGGGAACTTCCATAACAAAGTGGGAGATCACAAACATTTTCCTCTGAAGTCTAAACCAGCCAAGAATAAGGGTACTTGCGATAGACAGCTGTCACCTGCTCAAATACATTCAGGTTGCCTTGCCCTGGTGTGGTGCAAATGGGCTCAGAGAACTCAGGTCTGTATTTAGGTTTTTTAATGGTGTGCTATTTAGAGTTTCAGCTTAACCTTCAAAGCAGAGCTGAAGCTAAATGTTTGTTGTCACCTAAAAAGTTAAGTGGGACCTTGATGTATTAAGTTGAAAACACAGATTCAGGCAGGAAGAGGAATTCACCCCATTCTGGGGACTCAGGGACAGGGGCAGGGACAGGACAGTGACAGGGGAGAAACTTTGTCTTATTCCTTTCCCGTCATCAAAAGAGGAGATGAAGAGAGGTTCCAGTTCTTCCCTCAGTTGTTTCAGTCCTCATTTCCCAGAGGAAAGGCAGATGAATCTATTCAACATATGAAGGAAAGGTTTTAATGATATCAATATTGCCATAAATACTTCAGAATTTGCAGCAGGAAACTGATACTCCATGAGCAGGTAGCAAGGAGCATGCTTGACTTTGCTAAGCCAGGTGTTAATAAAGAGCTAAGCAGAATTTACCTGTAAGTAAAAAATCATTGATCTTAAAGTTTCAAAAGCACTGCTTACCTTTTCTCAGTCTATGAAATTTTCTGCCATTGGGCAATGTAGACAGGTTCGTTAAATAAACAAACAATTGATTTTGTATTTCATAACAGTAAATTGATTTAGAAAGCTCATTAATGTTGTATTATTTACAAATATATACAGTAACAAACGGATACTCTTGTAATGCTTTTTTACTTTTGCATGAGTGCAGGTAACAGCAAAAACTATTGTCAGTTGCTAAAGCTATCTAAATTTAAAAATAAACTGGAGCTAGGTCTCTTATATAAATGGGAACTGTCATCTGCCATCTGAAATCTCCTAAAAAAGTACAAAAAATGTAAACATTTTTCTATTGCAACTGCTGGGCCTGATCCTGAGACTGTTAATCAGAACAAAAAGATCTTGAGATACTTTTTCTTGACTCAGCCTGGATGTAGCCAATAGTAGCTTTGCTGTAATATGATGCTGCACGTGTTTATCAATCTTTGCCTTGCTCTACATTGGAACTTTGGACTCATTAAAAGTAATAGTCTGTCTTTTAAGTGGAGCTGTGAAAGTTAGGTAATAAATATTATTGCTAAAGAAAATACAATGATGTATTTATTTCTGTTTGACGCAGAGGGATTGGCACAAGTTTTCAAATTAATGTTTTTAAAATAAATTATAGCATCCCTTAGGTCACCATAAATTTAGCACTCCCTTGTTTCTGCTGAGAATATGCTAATTGCAGATTTCTTGCTGATGAGCATCATATTGTATAATAAATATGTGAAAATTTCAGTGAAGCATCCTTTCTTTTCAGCATACTTGCATGCAGAGGACATTCCCTAAATATACAGGTTCAACTTTATTAAGAAAGAAAAAAAATACATGTTGGTTATAGCTAAAAAGATATCATTATTTTGTTTTACAACTTGTGAACAAAAAGGCATTCCAAACATTATTTTTAATGCAGTTGAAAAATATATAATTCGTGAAAGAATTAGATTCTCCTGCCTCAGCTAATAGCATGTTTGTCCACAAATAGTATGATTGACATTGTTAGGACAACTTGCAAGGAACAGTACTACTGAGGCTGACTAAGTAACATAATCTAGTCCAAATGTATTGTACTTCAATGATCGTTCCCAAGTATTTTTATGCTGAAGCAAACTTTCCAAGTATATTAAGATAAAAACTTACTTTTAATCATTTTTTCTCATCCTAATTACCAAGATGCTACAAGTTCCATTCATGCATGGAAATCTTGGTAGTATCGACATGTTTTATGTTTAGAAGAGACTGTACTTCCTTCTGCATCTGCACATTCACAGCTCATCCTCTCAGATAAATACAAAGTGATGTTTTCCATTACATTTGAAACACAGCATTAGGGATTCTGATCTGGAAGCAATAAGAGAAGATCAAATATGTGATAAAAAGATGTTGATAAAACTCATACTTCACAAAAGCGGAAATATGTTAGGTGTCGCTTTTTGAAAAGTCAGCACAAACTAAATACAAGTTTTCAGTATGTGAGCATAAGAGCACACAAATCAAGAACAATAGTTCTGGTTTCATATCAGTTGTTTCCCATTATGAACATTTAAATGTTGGTTGCAGTATGGGGGGAAAAAAATGAGCAAAAACAAAACCACAAAACCAGAAAACAGATGATCCTATTATAATTTGCACTATTTGTACAGTGCAACTTTTAAAACTAGAAATTAAAAAAAAAACAACCAACCAACCAAACAAACAACCAGTAGAAAGAGGAAAGAAGTATACTTTCTTGCTACTTATTACACTGTATTGGTGTGTACAGTTTTTCTAAAAAGGCTACTTGTATCCCGTTTCAGGTAAAGTGCTGTTTGATAAATGAGTTTAATACACAGACGTCTGCCTCAGAGAAAATTCTCCCTAAATTTCAGAGAGGCATTTGTGCATAAAATCTGTTTATCACACTGCCTAAGCCAGGATGTGATCAGCTCCGGTACCATGGAAAAAGCAAACAGACTTCTCATTAGTCTTTACAACAAATTATTTGTGAATTACAGAAACTAAAATAAATATAACTAAAGACTTCATGCATTGAGAAACACCATGATACTTTTATTTATAAGTTGTTTCAGGAAATGGACATAAGTACGTATGTATGCAGAAGACAGTGCCTTCTCAGCAACCAACATACTAATCCAGCTCTCATTTCACAGGAGACCATAGTAAGTGGAGTTTTGTTTGTTTGGGGGGGTTTTAGTTTGGTTTGTTGTGGGTTTTTTTAATAATACAAGGCTCACTTCCTTCAAAGTAAGAACTTCCTACTAGATAGAAACTACTGTTTTTCTCTTGTGCATGCTATCATTTCAAGGGACACTCTGATGGCACTGTCATCTGAGAGTGATTAAATGAATGAGGATACCTGGAATTTGCACAAACCTTGTTTTTCCAGGATTACCTATCACGTCCAATAATAGTGCCATCCATTACTCTCTACTTTGCTGCATCTTCATATCACAATTCACAATAGAGACAAGTTCCACAGAGATTTTCCCTTGTTAAAGACATTATTTTTCCATATAGTTCCTGCTCATATATTCCTAGCGTAACTAACTACATCCAAAAATCAATCAAGACTTACTCCATGTTTTTCAGTTTTTCTGCAGTACTTCAGACATGACTATGAAAAAAGGAAGCTATTTTAGCTGTAGTTCTTATACAAAAAAGCAAAAGCAGGTTGCTGCAAAAGCATGTTGCTACAAAATCAGAGTATCACATGCCTCTATTATTGCAAGCTAATAGGTGACAGGCACTGTTTTTGAAACAAACAGTAAGGAGAATACAGAATCAGAGATTGTAAAAAGAACTGGACATTACATCTCTTTATATACTTAAAATAACTCTACAAAACATTTAAAAATACATTTGTAAAACATACATGAAGTAGTGGACTTATTTTTAAGAACTCTGTAATTTAATATTTTAATAGCTATTTACTTCCATGCATGTCAAACCACGTTCAATATTTTTTCAATAATGACAATTTATCTTTAATTGTCAGTATTTTTAAAATTTGGTTGATGTAAGGCTGACTGTGGTCTAAACAGTAATGGAGCCTGACAATGTTGTAAAGTAAAGCTTTATTGAGGCAGTAAGAAAGATGAGCGACAACGCTTCCATGCGGTGACTCACTCAGGTACCAATAGTAAACAAAGGATCTCAAGCGATGCCATGGCTCCGGTGGATTGCCAGGGATGCTAGGTGTCTGGGTCATCTGTCAGCAACAGCCAATCACAGAAAAGGCTTGTGAAGGTGAGTAAGAGTCACACCACCCCTTGGCTCCACCGATGGCAATGTGATTTGATAGAAGCATACCTTACATGGATAACGTGGGCAGCATCCTGCCTACGCTGCCAACATTGGTCAATGGGCAGCGTATCAGGGGGCAGGGTCTGCCTATGCCGACCATGTTGGCCAAGGGGCAGGGCGTTAGGAGGCAGGGTGTCACTTCCACCTCTTGGTTCTCTCAAATCATCGCTTGACATGAAGTTATAGGCTAGGGGTAGCTATATAATAACCTAGGTGAGGTTGGTGTTCTGAAACCTGCAGGGTACAAGTTACATAGTCAAAAGTCGAAAGCTGGCACATCACAAGATGGGTACCAGGGGTGTCACATACCAATAACTCAAAAGTCTATGTCTGGAATAACTGTAAATCCCAATGAAATATCTCTGAAAATGCATTTTCTGTGTTTTTTTATGGTTCTTAATGCCATTCTTTGGAAACTGAATCCTTTGAAAAACTTTGTAGCTTGTCTTACACATCTCAATACATACACAGCTGTGTAATGCAATCTGATTGAAAGGTAACTGAAGTTAATTGACAAAATCCTGCTTACTTCAGTGGATTTTGTACTGGTTCATATGATCGTGCATCCCTTTGATGAATGGGAGAAAAATATATCCAATGTAAATTATAGACATTTATGACATTTAACTCTGACATTCATGAAAAACAGGTAATTCATAATTTTAACTCTAAAATTTCAAATTTGGTAAGATCTTTGGTTTCTGTTTTTCATTATAAAGATAATAATTAAAATTTCTGTGCACAAAAAAAAAATAAAGGATGAGAATATCTTTAACTGACTTAATGTTAATCAGTTGGGTTTTTACTGGAAATTGGTAATCACAGTTTCAAAATATTTTTCTCTAGGATCTTACATCAAATTCTCAGAAGATATAAACAGCTTTTTAGCTGCTACTTTAACTTAGCACTGCCTAACTTTTTAGTGATGAAGACAAAATCAGCTTTGAATATGAATAGTTTGTGAGTTACTACTGAAAATACCAATTAGAAATGAAAACTGCTTTTCTGTCTGCTGTTGTCATCTTAGTTATGCACATGCTACTTATATCTACTTTTCTTCAGAACTCTTAGGGATTCGGAAAAAAATAAATGCCTGTTTCTGCTTTTTTTACTGCATTCTTTAAAGAATTCTTCAATGGACTTCATCTTGCCTTACAGTCTTAACAACTGCTGGATGTCCTAATTACTTCAGCTCTCCTGATGTGATTACCCTTAGTATTTCTCCTTCTTCCTCCCCTGGGAAATTTATGTCTATTTCTTAAAGCTATCCTCCGTCACCCTTTTTAAACAGCAAATCCATTTTCTTTTAAGTGATATCTGCCTCTTTTGACAATAAATTACCTTTGCCATCTTTCATAGGGTGTGCTGTTTCTCCTTCTGACCCTTTGTTCAAAAAAAGTTCAAACCCTTTTGTTTGAAAATTTTCTTCTTAATCATGTGACCTTCCTTCTACCTCCCTTTGAAAAAACCTCCCTTTGAGAAAACCTTTGGTTTTCTCATCTTCTTTTACCCTCAACTTAATTCTGTGGTCCTTTGTCTTCATTTTTGCATTTTGTGTTTTAAACCACTTACATGGGTCTGTTTTACCCTTAATTATGTTTGTCTATATTAATCCTCCTTCATTACTAGCGTGGTTTTAGGTTTGTTGTTTGTTAGTTTGCTTGGTTTTGCTTTTAATTCTAGATAAATTACACCTACATTGTCTATGTTCACATTTTCAACACTTTCTTTTTCCTCATGATTTTAAATTATTCTTTTTCCATGCTTATTCTGAAGACTGGACACCCAACCTAGGTTTTAGAGATGGTATTCTTCCCTTTCACTTCTAATCAGAATCATTATTTTGGCAAAGGAGTAACTTCATAGTTTAAGGTACAATCAAGTTTCCTTTTTTTAAATTATCAGATGTGTAGAAAAAAAAGTGTAATGAATTTGATTAGTTTTCTTAAGATAGACAGGAACAGCGTAGCCACTGATACACAATTCCTCTGCATTCTGCTAAATTCTGCTAAGTTCTTCACTAAAGACAAAACCAATACAGGCACCATTTCAAAAAGTCCTTAAAATAAAAACAACCATAGAAATACTAATGCAACTGCTTTTACAAAACGAGCCTCTCTAACTTCAGGTATTAAGTTGAAATTCATCACTGAAGTAAGAACAGAGCTTAGTATGGAAATTTCTGCCACTTTTTCAGAATATGTGCTTTTGTGGGAGCCCTAACTTTCCAATGCTCTTTGTTTTTGTCTCATATGACTACATAGCAGGATGCTTTCTATGTTAGTCTTGAAGAGTAAAGGTGCCAATAAAAGAGGCATGCAGCCTTCAGTGGAATTAAAATGCCACCACTCGAAATATGGTTACGTAAGGATCAATTTTTATTTTAAAATTAACCAAAGCAGTTACAAGGAGCTACAATTTCTGTGTACTTATTAGACATTAAATAATGACTGAGGCTGGAGAAAGCATAACACTAAAAGAATTAAAGAACGTTAACTCTATCATTTCTGGATAGATTAAGTTTTCATTCTGCTTAAAGCAAAAAGGCATAAAAAAAAGTTATTGTAATGCCAGAAATAGAAAACTGACATCTCTTCTTATCACTGCTGTCTAGGGTTTTTTTTCTCCCTTGTACACAGGAACGTGAATGGGAATTAAATATATGCATTAATTTAGAGAATATATAATATTCTGATATATTCTATATAATATTTTCAATCTAAGCTGTAATAAATCTGTTAAATATAATCAAAATATTCAGTTTATTTCATTCACTTTGGAAATGAAATAAACTAAATAGCATGGTTCTGAGTAAGATTATAATTTAATGAAATTTAAATAGCCTGTTTTATAAATTATTATAGTAAATTTCTTTAAGTTTCCCACTATGTAAAAGTTCTTAATAGTGATTTGATAATATGAAAAATGGGATTAGGTAAAAGATTTATGATTTGAGAGAGAGTTAGAGTGACTTTAGGGAATTATTCTTATTTAGTATACTTATATATGACTTGTGACTATAGAGGAAAAAATAGAGACAAGAGGAAAATATCTAGCTTTTTCTGATAGTGATAACAAGAGAACTTAAAGTTATGTTTACATTTGGACAATGGACTGTTGATCAGGCTTTGTGCAATAGTATTCTTGCTGTTGGTCTCTCGAGATTTGAAATCCTTTTAAAAGGAAAAGCATGCAAAAGCAAGTGTGTTTCCATAGATCCCACAGGCTCGTAGTCTGAGGTTTCACAAAAAAAAAGCAGCCTTGTTTATATTCTACAGCTTTATGCACAATACATAAAAGACCTTATCAGAGTGGAGATTCAGAAATAATAGCAGAAAAAAAGAATCAGAAAATTTCCGCTCTCACCTAAGCACACCAACCACAAGGCTAAGAACTATTATACTTTTCCTTCATTATGCTGTCCCTGAAATTCTTGCATTTCTGTCTCTGGAGTAGTTTGTAACCGAGAAAAAGCACGCTTTATAATTTTGGGGTAAGTGGAAGAGGTGGGTTTAAATCAGGGAGCCCTACTGAAGCCAAGCTAAACCAAATGACAGTTTGGCCTGATATTTTATTCTAGAGGCAATAACGGTATGTTACCTCCCCAGCTGCAGGCAGACACGACTATTAATGGACTGTGCTGTGAGATGGGCTGAGGAAATGTGATTAACAAAAAATACTTACGCAGTTAGTGAAAGTATTGAAACTGAAATCATACTGGAGTTTTTGCTGAACACAAGACACAATGAAACTAGAAAAAAATATATGATTACAATTTCAGAATAATGTAAAAGACCTCCTGTGGTACCTTCACTAACTACATGAATATCTATTTTTTCAGTCACATATTGGCTCCTGATACCATTTGATGTCACATTCCAGTAATAGTTGTGCCTGCTTACAGCTGAGGAACTAGCACTATCCAAGCAAGGTGGCAATATATGGCTGGGACAGAAACACCTACCGTATAATGAAACCATAGCCTTAAATGTTCAGACATGCTTCTCTTCCTGGAGCTTCCTGTTGGCTGGCTGAAGTTATCCATTCATGTATCCAGATGGCTGGTCTGAGTCCCATTCCCCAAAGGTTCTTGCTTATTTCTATTCATTACAGAAAGGGTTTCCATGCTGAGCTCAGCACAGATCCTTACAGAGCCTTACAGCTCAGATGTAGTGGTGCTGAATGCCCACCTCCTTGTTTTTGATAGGAATCACACTCTCTTATGTGTGTTCAGAGAGAAAAAAAAAGAAAAAAAGAAGTTGTTATTATTTAAATCAGTATTTTTTATTATTTTTAATAGTGGCCTGGCTAAGGGGACAGAAAGCAACTACTGACCTAAAACTTGTGTTCTCATAGGTAATAAAGACTAAAATAAGAAAATACATTTTTCACTTCAGCTTTAAATACAATAAAAAACAGACACAAGAAGAATAAGCAAGCAGTATTATCTTTGGATTACTGGTTTTGCCCTGAAATCCAGAACTGTCAGTATTACTTTTGAATATAAATATGAAAAACATGTTACCACAAAGGTGACTTTAGTTTCTTTGCCACTAAGTCCCCAGTTGCATTATCACAGCAAACACAATATGACTAAAACTGAAATTGATCATTTCTGATCCTTTCTCCAAAATAGAGTGACAAGTCAGTAATACAACACTTTCATCATACATACAAATGTTTTCATCATTTGAGTGTTGCTCACAGTATCTTGGCCAAAGATACTTTATGTCCACCGTGACCTGGGTGCATGGTTGCATGATAACATTGCAAGAGGATTGTGTCCTTTAAAATAATGGGATTTAACAAGTTAAGAGATGAAAACTTTTATTTCATGTGTCCTCTCTCTTAGCTATGGACTCTAATACATTCCACAGTTAAATCTTACCTCCACATCAGAAAATGAAAATAGTTTTACTGATGACATTGGGAGTAGGTCTGTATCCAAATATGTGTTTCATATTACAAATACATAATCAGGTAAAATCAGATGAAATGGAATATTGATATTCTTCAAATATTTACTTCATTTTACTCCTAGGGTCATTCCAATTATTTTAGGAAGATTCATTCTAGTGTTTTGTTTTCCGTATACATAATTGCAATAACTTTTGTTTTCTAACCCACTGCAACACCTAGGGTGTGATCCAAAGTCCATGGAAACCATGGGGAGACTTTCCAAGGAAATCTCCAACTGAAGGTCTCTTAAGCTAATTCTTCACAGTATGGCAACAATTCCCAAGAGGTGAAGATGTGAGGTATAGTAGTTATTCTATTTAGATCTTGTGCACGTTTAGATCTGCTAGTTTCTACTCCCACAAAACATCATAGTGTCTTCCTTTGTGTGCAGATTAAAATGAACAAATCATCAGTTCAATAACCTTGTTGCATATGTGAAAGTCCTTGATTTTAATTATGTAGAAATGTTTAACAACAAATAATTGCCAATTGAATATGTAAGAAAAACTTCAAGGAGGAAAAAATAGCCAATTCTCCACACTGGAAACTTAATCTAACTAATTTTCTGACAACTGTAAAATTATACTGTGCTCAATTCAGAAACTATGAATCCACAATACTGTAGTAAATCATTGATATAATTGTATTTAAAAATTCTTCTGTTTAGAATTAGGATTGCAAGCTGTTTGTTTTCCTGTGTTACGTTTAATAGCTTGATCCTGAAAATGCAGAATTCAGTAGTTCCACTGAATGCAATGAGAACGCAAATGTAAGTGAAGTTACTTGCCTGAATATATATTTGCTGAATTGGGTCCTAACATCTCAATTTTCAGAGTAGAGTGTGTTCATTTAGATATGTGATATATTCTAATGGGAGTCATGCTACTAAATCTCTGTGAATCCCCCTGAAAATTAGGACATAGAAGAAAAGGTATTTGAAGATTTTATTCATAATAGTACCATAGTTATTATGATGGATAAATGGCTTAAGCTATTTGACCTTTTTTATGAATAGATCTAAAGCTATTTTGTCCCTTTGCTACACAAGAAAACTTACTTTTTTTTTTTTTTTTTTTTTGCAAATAATGGGTTATTAAGTTTGCTAGAAATATGTCTTTGTATAGTGCAAATAATGTTCATATTATGTAATTCTATACTAAAAATCTTTTTTCATGTGTTTGGGATTCATACAGGTATTTAATAAAGTCTGTAATTTATACAGGGCTCAGAATCTGGCATCTTGTTTAAATCAGTCCCATGTTTTTCATTATATATCTAACAACTTTGAAGACAAAGATTAATGTAATGGCTAACCAATAGTCTTGCAAAGATACAGGAAAGTGTTACTTTGTCTAGATTTCTCCTCTTTAGATAGTATTAGTCTCTGACTCCTGCTAAATAAATAATTAGTATTGAGAAAGGTGGAGGGTTTTACGTCTTTTTTATGTTTGGAGTGGACTCTTACAACTCTTTGGCCTTCTGGGTTTGCCTGCCAAATAGCTCAGCTCAACTCAGCAAAGAATCTGTTGGGCATTATTTTATCATATTGTATCAAATTCCTTTTCATGGTATCAAATTCATTTACTCTGAATAGTCTTAATAATATCGAAGCTATAACAGCTGATGTATTTCTCTGGCATCAGTACTACCTGTTATTGAGCACCGTTGGTGACTTGGATGTTTTGGATATTGAGACACAGGCCTCAATAGCAATAAGGCTAATGCCTTTTCTTCGTGTAGGTCTGGTAAAGTGCAGATTACTTCAGCAATATTGTCCATCTGTGCCATTTCCTTAACTACAACTCAACTGATATTATCAATCTCCTTATACCTACAACAATTTGGCATTTCTTTACACCGCCATCCATACAAAAGCAAATTACAACTATCCTCAAAGGCGTAGAAAATGTAAGTGCGGTAGTCACATTTTCAGATATATTGACGGTATTTCAACTTTTACCCCTTTTTCTATTTTTATTACTTCCCTTTGGCTAAGACAGTCCTATTGCTGTTGCTGCAGAAATCTTCTCTGTAGCTTTCACTGTCTCAAGCAGGTTACTTTTATTTCTCATTTATTTATGTGTCTTTATTCCTTTATCATTTGAAATCTCCTATATCTTTTTATCTTTTGCTAGAATAACATAGGTCAAATTAAACTTACTCTAGAAGTATTTATTTTCCTCCAGTAGCAATAAATTGGGCTTTGGGTGAGTCACGGAAGTACAATTTCCCAGACTGTAGTTTTATTAATTATGTAAAATTAACCTTATCATAGGTGTCTTTTGAAATCCAAAACACAAATTCCTTGGTAATAAGTCTTGATCAAGATACACAGTAAAATAATGCTTATTCATACCCTTCTCCCTTGCATCTTAAAAGTTCAGCTCTGTAAGGAAATTTCTTTAGCTGAGTTAATCTCTTAACGCTAGTATTTTAGTAAATGATTAGAACAAAAATGTTTCTGGGAAATTTAGAAAATACTGCTAAAACATGGATTTTGAACACAGTAACATGAATATTCAATACAGAAATACATCCCAAGAGTTTACTTCTTTAGTTAAGGAATTTGAAGAGTTCCATAGCTGAAAACTTTCATTTAACTCTGACTTATTTATGCTCCCTGGGTAAAACCCAGAATAGATCAACAAAGGAACAAAGGAAACAAGTGCAATCCATGTGTTCCTGACTGTGTGATACTCATTGAGCAAGACAGAATCTGCTCTCATCAAAACCTAGGTATATAAATATACACACACACACACACACACACTTACATGTGAGAACGTAGAAGAGAACACTTGCTTTTCTGGTATATTTTGCTCCTGAACTCAATTTCAAATAAATTGAAAATGGGAGAAACAGAGTTTAAATCTCTAACCATTGCAAAAAAATGATCACAGGCAGCTGGTCCTTTAGGTTACAGAGAGGTTTTTATATGTGCAAAGCCAAAGAAATCCAAAGATATTTTTTCAAAAAGAGCAGCCACAAAGGAGGAGGATTTCTTTTGGACAGGGCCCTGTAGATCAGGGCTACAACGTGCTGCACATTTTTGTATTTCCAGAAGACTGTAGGAAATTAGATCTTTAAATCACTTACTTGGCATGTCATCATTCCTTGAGGGCATCGTAAGTTGGTTCTGTTGGATTTATTTGAATGTGTTTATGCAGTTCCCTTTTCAGAGTCATCACAGATTGAAAATGTGCACTTATCTTTAAGATAGATATTTCTGATGCTCCTGTTTAGTATTAATAGATTAATTATTACTTTATCACATATGTTTACATTACATTCAGATATTGAAATTAAGTAGCCACACAAAAACATGAATCACTTGTCAAAAAAATGCTCCTAGAAAGCTAAAACACTAAAAAGAAGCTTTGAGAAATACAGATGTGAGGAAATATAAATGACAAATATATGTTTCCTGTGTAACTTATTCTGTTAAGTTTTGAAACATTATAGAAAGTTTTCTACACAGTTGACAAGTTATTCACATTCCAAAAGTGTCTGTGTTTTTTAAGGGAAAAACACCTTCAAATATTTACTGTGTTAAACAGATCTATCAGGAAGACTCTTTTTTCTTTATTAATTAAAATTCTATTATGTTCAAAAAAAAAGACTATAACATTCTAGTAACCTTTTCACAAAATCATTTGTGACAAAAAATTGACTATCGCACAAAACATTTCTTGCAGGACCTAAAGAGTCATTTTCATATGAGGTGAAGAATTAGAAGCTACATATATGTTGTTTCACCACTGCATGTCCCACCAACACATGGTGAGTTGAGGTGGTGTCTACTATTTTTAAGAACACAGAAGGATTTGCATGTGAAAAAGGAGCATTAACAGTGAAGAGAGGAAATTAACACATGAAATGTATGACTTGCCAACAAACTTAAATGCCTTGATTATTATGATTAATACTAGTGTGAGAAATATTCCAACCACCACAATAAAAAAGAATTTTTACAGCGTGGATTAATTTTAACTGCCTCTTTGGCAGCAAAAATTGCTTTCAGTATACCCCTGGACACTTTCCGTAGGCTCATTTCTGTTGGATTTGCTCTCCATTCTCGTACACCGTCCAACTTCGACCTCCCCATTGAAACCAGGACCGTGTCCATTCCTTCCTTGTACTTTCACTACCCTCATCCATCATGGGTGTCCACATGCCATTTTCATGTATATCTTTCATCCATGCTTCAATTCCAAGGCTGCAGCCCCCCGCCAAAAAAGATCCTTTGGAGGACGAAGAACTAAAATAACAACATCCTATAATTATTTATGCTACTACGATCAAACTTCTACTATCTGCACCATACCCATTCCATCGAGAAGGAGGTGGAACAACATTGATAGTCCAACTGAAATAAAAATACTTTCTCTGAAAAGAGCTAATCTGAATTCTTATACTAAAAGACAAATCTTTAAATATTTTAAAATAATAAAATAATTACTTAATACACGGTACTCTTTCATATAACCTGCATATTAATTCACCCCCAAAAAATTACCTAAAATATAGTCTGTATTACTGTAACTTTTCAAAAAAATTACGTAATGTTCATTATCTTTATTGTTTTTTATTCTAAAATCCTGAGCCACTTCATTCAGCATACAATAAATCCTTGAAGCACAATGAGGAAACAAGGTAGGAAGGCATTTTATTTAACAGTGGATAATTTTTTTAAAAAAGTTTTATCTTGCTTGTTAAAGTAAGATGAGAAGTTTTCTATTAACTAGGCTGGGAAGCCTTAGGGGCCACTGAAAGCTTTTTAATTGCATATTTAATTAGAAATGTGCTAGAGAGCTGGTGTTCAGCTTTTCTGAAGCTCATGGCTCCTGAAAAAATGTCTGCTTTTAAGCCATTTTGTCTCTTAAAATGTTTTCTAGAAAGTGGGTTAAACAGAAGAAGCTGTAATTTTGGCTATTTTCACTTCAAAGGAATTTTATTGTTTTATCAATTCTACTGTAAAGCCAAGGTGAAATGACATCTTCAAAAGTAAGCATTTTCAGGTAAAATAAGCCCTCTAAAAGAACAAACTTTAAAGAGTCTAACAATTTGTTGTTCTGCCTAGCTCACCAGCAATGGTGGAAGATGAAAGAAGGAAGGAAGAGGGGGATTATGTCTGGCTACTACAGGTACAGAGTTTGCAAAAGCAAACCATCAGTCAGTTTATCCAGCAACCAGCGGCTAGACTGAAGAGAAATAAATACATAAATGTTTTCTTTATATTCTGGGTAGAACAATGTTGACTCAACTGCCTGCAGTTGTCAGGGTTCCCAGCATTTGCTCTAAACCTGGACAAAACATGACAAGCCCAGTATGTCTTCTGCCCAGTGCTCAGTCCCACCACGTTTACCAAAAAAGTTGTCTGACAGAAGTTTGTTTGAGATTTAGGTTGCCTCAGAAGTACTAGCTTCCCCTGAGGTAATTTAATGGATAAAGGAGGGCAGCCCCAACAAAAGCTGACAGTACTTCAACTCCCAGCATTGCAGATATGAATACACATTAGTTATGGCTGGATAAAAATGCTTCTCAAACATAGGCTAAATCAGTAAAGTAAGCTGCTGATTTTTTAATGAAACAGTATTTGAATAAGTACAGTCTTTTAGAGGAAGAATGGAAAGCTTTTTTGTTCTTTTACATGACAAGTCCTGTTTTCAAGGGGGCTTAGAAATACATGGAAATTAGTTAATTAAAAGTGTGATTTTGTACACTGAAAGATACATATATGTTGAAAGACAACTAAATAATTAAATTATATGTTATATTAGACAGTACAGCTAAATGAAAAGAATGTGCAAATGTCTTTTGATACACATAAAAAAGAAATCCACCAAACTTAACATGATATATTAGTGGTCACAAAGCTTTGTAAGAACATGAATGTGCTAATGCATTGCTGTCCTTGTTTCACCTTCACTCAATAACACAGCCAGAGACTTGAGATTCCCTGGAGTATGTCTACTCAGACAACTTAATCTATGCCTTTCATGACTAGTAAAATCCAGCAAGTAGCACACAAACCTTGTATTAACACCAGAACGGGATTTTTTCTATTTTCTGAGTGAACCACATCCATACCTTATGATAGTCCATGTGTTTGATGATAGAATATGGCAAATACATTTGAAGGGTAGGAAATAAAGTTTGTAGGAAATAACTTGATTTGAGGAAATAGGCTTAAATATCACCCAGTCCTAGCTCTTAGCTCTTATGAGGCACTCTCATTCATTTCTGTCATCCACTATTAATTATCAAACTTATCCAAAATGCAATCTTATGAAAAATATTTCAACTTCACTTTCGAACGCTCAAAGACTGGTCTTTGAGAGTAATAGTGTTTCTAATTATCTCCTGCTTTGCAACTTTATAATTTATTTATTTATTTACATATTAATTTATAAATGGGGAAGGTCTTTAATATGTGTTTACACACTGACTCCAACAGTAAAGACTAAGCAAATGCTTCAGACTTGGCTATGGAAAAGACAAAACCAACTCTGATTGGTATATGTGTTCACACAGAAGTGACATCTCTACTAATATGAGGTGCAAGAACAGTGGTCATGTTTTTAATCATGACTTACACAAACTGAAGTTACAGATTTGACACATGAATTAGAGTAGGGTGACTTCATTCATACCTTTTCTTATGGAATCAGAGCTGTATACATTCATTCATTGTTCCTCCGTTCTTAAGATTAATAGAAGTAGTGTTGTATAGAGTTCAGTCTTGTCACTTGGTACACAAACCTGTAAAACACAGGTGTGAGGTGAGATGAGCTCCATTGTCATCAGTACTCCAGTAATGTTCAGTTCTGTGTTTCCACATCAAAACCAAACAGAACTGATTCTCTAGTAACTCTGTGTCTGGCATAGACAGAGTCCTGAGGGAAAGCTGGCTGGTTTAGCCTAAATCCTTTTAAAAAGACATGATGCAGCCTGGCAAGAAAAATCCTTTGAAGCAGTGGTTGATGGCTATGACTGCACGTTCTGCTGAAAGCACCTGCCAATGGAGTTCTAAGGTTATGGACAGTCCTAAACTCTCACCAGATTATTGTTGATCCTGGAAGTACAAATAGCCACAATGGCTGAAAAAATTGAACTCCAAGTGGTCAAGAGTGACTCAATTTTTGCCATAATATCTTTCCTTCCTCTCTCATGTTCCCAGGCAAAGTTAAGCTTCTCTAATACTGTCTGGGTAGGATGACCCTTTTAATTACATGTTTGCATATGTAGGGATCATTATATACTAGATATTACACAAAGAGAAATTGAAAGAAGGCCCAGGTGATTATGTTTGGCTTAGAGTTTATGAGAGAGAGCAAAGAAAATTGTCTTAGTGGCCCTCCAATCTAGGGACATACAGTGCATATACTGAAAAACTATTTGCAAAAATCCCCAAAGACTAGTGCAGTATCCACTGAAAAGGCACATGCAATAAAGTTGAAGCTATCATCTGTCCCTATCCTTTTCATTAAAAGCTATAGTGAATGAATTATCCTGCAAAAGACAGATCCACTGGGTATTTTGTGGTACCACAGCAGCAGATTTAAGAATCAGACTCACTATCTTTACCTCAAATATTTTTAGTCTAGACTGACATTTTAGAGATGAACAATGGAGAATGAGATACAGTTGAAAGCACTATGAATAAATGATGATGTTTTACTCATTTCATATTAGTTCCACATTCTTAAGCTTTTTAGTAACCAAATTAGTTAACACATCTCTGCAGATACGGTTAGTTCATAAAACTTAAAATAAGAAATGTCTTACATGGTGCAGGATTGAAAAGCAGGCTGGCTGCTTGCCATACTGGCTTGGACGACTGACATATTTTACCCAGTGCTACAACATTCAGTTTTACCAGTTACAGAAGGACAAAATACTGTCCTTACTAAAAACCACTCTGCTTTCAAATAAGGCCTTGTTTATTCCCAAGATAAAACCTCCCAGCTGGGAAAAAATCAGCTTAAGGTATTAAATACAGATCTTTTAAGGCTTCCCACATTAAGTTCTTTTTAATATAAAAAGAAATATTGTTTTAACATTGGATGAGATCCTGAGGCGAAATCTCTGCAATATCTTCCATGGCTTGTTCATCAAATTTAAGAGTACCGTATTTACATGTGTTGCTTTTATAGTAGGAAAAGCATAACCCTTTCAACCTGTCAAACAGGCTGAGCACCAATGTTTCCTATTTTCTGTTCTTCCAAACTATTCTGGATAAAAGCAGATGATGCTATTCTTAATTTTTTTTCCTGCTGTCTCTGAAGAGAGATGAAGTTCATAATTTTTTTTTTTTTTTTTTTTTTTGTGGGCCATAAGGTTGCTTCAAAGCTTGTGGAGCATGCTTCTAGTTTTAAGAGGTTTCAGGGGAGAGGTAGGCACCTTTGAATGCCTTCTCATTGCTCAAGGAATGATGTCCTAACATCAGCAAATAAAAGACAGTAAGGGCATAGCTCATTTGTAGCTGGATGGAATCTACAGAGGGTTAGAGGACATCAAAAATATGTTAAGAGAAAAGTGAAGAAGCATACTTCTATACGATATTTAGACATATGGAAAGAGATCTGAAATTAGATATAGAAGCCAAGGAAAATCTGAAAGGATTCAGCATAGGAGGTGAAGAAGGGTGGTATGTCATTCCACTGCATTTTCAA
Organism: Fulmarus glacialis; assembly: GCF_000690835.1. NCBI lineage: Eukaryota > Metazoa > Chordata > Aves > Procellariiformes > Procellariidae > Fulmarus > Fulmarus glacialis. The sequence continues at coordinate 28,524 of NW_009230181.1, forward strand.
ACAAAGATTTGGATTCTCAATGACAACTTCTATATTTTTCCTTTATTTTATTTTCTGACAGCACCCAGCTTTTGCCTCACAAAGAGAAAGGCAGTCTGCTTCGCAGAATCTGCAAGAATTCAGCAAAAGTGGGAAGCCTTTCTTTTTCCAAGAACAGATGATTGACTACATCAGCAAGGCACCTGCTCCTATCTAATGGTTTCTATGAAGTTCCCATTTTGCACAGACTGACAGCTTGTGGTATGAAAGGCAGCAGTATTCCCACAGTCAAGAGGTCAGCAGGAGTTCTGCACGGTAAGATGCTATCCATTAGTTGATCACAAGTCAGTAAGTGCCAGGGATTCTGTTTCACACAAAAAGCCCAGCATTATCTTTTTGCAAAACAGCAAATCTCGAGTCAACAGGAGCTCAGTGGTGTACTCCCACTTCCCCCATTACTTAATTCATTAGAATTGTTAGAGAAATGATAGCAAGCTGAACACATATGTTTTTATAAGTGTGTGCATATCTTTGTATGTATGTGTGTGTGTATCTATACGTAGATCTATGCTTCAGGATATGTTGTAACTGTGGTTTTTTTCAAATTCACTTCCTTGATATCAAAGAGGCTGCTTGTAATCTAAGTAATCTTGTTGTCTAACCACGTCCTTTATGTCCCAAAATCACATCTGAATTCAGCAGCTATTTGCAAGGAGGAACTCGGAGGAGCCAGTGATTTGCTTTTCTTCATCAGTGTGGAGTTTCGTCAGTGCTGGATTCCTAGCATCTTTGAGACAGTGAGGTGCAATACTTGAGTTTTAACTCATTTTGCATCTTCCCTATTTAATTAAAAGAGAAGCCACCTGGTGCACCACAATAGACAATTTACAAAATGTAAATACTTTATTAAAGTTGGTTGCAACGTTTGCAGCTGGAATAAAGGATTTCTGTTTTGCAGTACCACGTTCATTTATTCCTTCCATCCCTCTGGAGGTCTTGTATTTTGTCATGACATCTCTAAATTTCAAATTTAGCAACCTTTTTCAGCTCTACAATGCCATTTCGATGACCCAATCTCATGGAGAAGCAGTTATATTTTCCTTTACGCTCAGCAATTATACTCTTTGCTTAGTGGATATTATGTACCAATAGATTGCTTTAAATTATTACATATGTTTGTTGGTAGGAGATACGACTTTGTAATAGATCTTTTTTTTTAGTATGTTATTATTTAAAAACAGGAAAATTAATTTTAAACCTTAGGAAAATGTTGGGTTAATAGACAGAAACTGATACTTGTGGTAGCATTCTAATGACTGTAATTTGTCCATTATGGGCCTAAAATGCATGAGAGTTGCACTTATATATAATATGAAAAATAACTGTCGTATGTATTGATTACTTTAATCCGAATCTGAATCATTTAAGATGTGAATAATTTTAGATTATTTTATTCATCTTTTTCTTGCTAATTCTCTCTCCTTGTTTCTCATGTCACACCATTCCAAAGAATTAAATCAAAATTATGTATGCATACAAATTTCCCCAAACAGTATATACTAATTATTTATTTGAGGGCAAAGAGTTTCTGGAGGGTTTCTTGATGAAGAACCACATGCTCACTATGAAAAATAAATACTATCTATTTTTGTAGGAAATTCCAAACGAGCATCTAAAGCCTTGGGACACCTGTTTTTTTCCTGAACAGCCAAGAACTGCCACATATAATTCATGACCCCTTGATTGGCCTCAATGAGACCACACAACGGAACTGTCACTCTCAAACATAGTAGCTGTGTAAGTATTTGACCTCTGAAACATAGCTGAAAGGGAAACACTTTCCCCCTTTCCTGCTGTGACTGAAATTTCCAGACGAAATGATGCCCAAGCAGCTTAGCAGGACTAATTAAGGACAGTATAAAAGAACACGGCAAATTAATAACCTGATTTCTAGTAGCACTATACAGGGTACTGAATCATGCTATGAAACTTTATACTTCAGGACTTTGATCCTGCCTGAGACTTCATACAGAGATTAAAAAATTATATAATTGTACTTTGAAAAGGAGTAAGAGCGATTGCTTATGCAAAACAAGCCTATAAAATTTGCTACGGTGACAAGTCTAGAAGCTGTGGTATATTTAGTAGCAAATTAATAGTGATATGGTCTTCAGACTGCTCTGAATGCACAGTGGGAAGCAACATCAATCACTTTTCCTGCTTCTTTCCACTCTCTCAGTTGACTCCAAAACATGTATCTAATCCATTTATATCATAATTAATCCCGGCCTTCCCTTAACTCTTACTCTTTTCTACTTGACATCCTCTGACACCCACAAATATATATTAAGATGGATCGGAGAACAATATTTCGATTGCAAAAGAGACCACACAAATCTTCATATGGTCTACATATGAACAAGTCTATGGGAAACAATATTTGTGATATGTTGTTTATCTTAGATAAATCATAGAATCACAGAATGATAGAATGATTTGGGTTGGAAGGGACCTTTGAAGATCATCTAGTCCAACCCCCCTGCCATGGGCAGGGACACCTTTCACTAGATCAGGTTGCTCAGACCCGCATCCAACCTGACCTTGAACACTTCCAGGGGTGGGGCATTCACAGCTTCTCTGACCAACCTGTTCCAGTGATTCACCACCCTCATTGTAAAAAATTTCTTCCTTATATCCAATCAAAATCTACCTCCTTTTAGTTTAAAACCATTGCCTCTTGTCCTGTCACTACAGGCCTTGGTAAAAAGTCTTTCTCTGTCTTTCTTATAAGCCCCCTATAGATATTGAAAGCCACAATAAGGTCTGCCTGGAGCCTTCTCTTCTCCAGGCTGAATAATCCCAACTCTCTCAGCCTTTCTTCATAGGAGAGGCATTCCATCCCCCTCATTTTTGTGGCCCATCTCTGGACCCACTCCAACAGGTCTATGTCTCTCCTGTGCTGAGGGTTCCAGAGCTGGACACACTACTCCAGGTGGGGTCTCACCAGAGCAGAGTAGAGGG
>NW_009230181.1:31680-39597 GCF_000690835.1 Fulmarus glacialis
CACCACTACCCCCAAGTCCTTCTCGGCAGGGCTGCTCTCAATCCCTTCATCCCCCAGCCTGTATTGATACTGGGGGTTGCCCCAACCCATGTGCAGGATGCTGCACTTGGCCTTGTTGAACCTCATGAGGTTCTCATGGGCCCACTTCTCAAGCTTGTCCAGGTCCCTCTGGATGGCATCCCGTCCCTCAGGCATATCGACCGTACCACTCAGCTTGGTGTCATTTGCAAACTTGCTGAGGGTGCACTAGGTTCCACTGTCTATGTCGTTGATGAAGATATTAAACAGTAGTGGTCCCAGTACAGACCTTCAAAGAATACTTCTCATTACTGGTTTCCACTTGGACGTGGAACTATTGACTGTAACTCTTCGGACACGGCCGTCCAGCCAATTCCTTATCCTTCTAATAGTCTATCCATGAAAGCCATATGTCTCCAATTTAGAGGTAAGAATGTTGTGGGGGACCATGTCAAGCGCCTTTGAGAAGTCCAGGTAGATGGCATTCGTAGTTCTTCCCCTGTGTGATTCAGTGGACAAGGGAAAATGAAAAGGAACATAATTTTATTCCTAAAACTATTTCTACGTCAGGTGGCAGATCTATAAATTACAATTGGGTCATACCTGACAGCTAAGCAAAGAACTTATACCCAATTAAAAGAGATGGTGAAATAACTGTACAGGGATTTTTTTTTTTTTTTTAGCACATCAGCAAATGGATCAGAGAAGCAGCACAGAATGGGAATCTAAGCTTGCCCATCAAGGTCCTTTGAATACCCTTTACACTGTCATGGTTTTCCTCAATTATTATTTTGGACAAACAGATCTTTTACATTCCTGGCATCATAGCAGTCCCCTTCTAATAAAAGGACTGGACTTTCATCAGATATTCCCTACTGATGAGAAGACTACTCAGGAAATGAAATTGTGTAAATTTTAATCCTGTCAAGACTATTAGAAAAAACATAGATATTATCAACTGCTGTATTTCTGCATGGTATTTCTGAGCACAACCATACTTCAAAGACCTAGAAGGAGGACCTCTACTTTGTGGACCATGAACACCCTCAGACAGAAAGTATTTGTCCAGATATCCATCTGTCTCTCGAAGTTTTCAACAGAAGCCTTGTCAGATGTCAAAAAAGGCTGCAGAGGTGGGGATTTTTTGACTCATCTAAAATCTTTCAGAATTTAAATCTAGGTGTTCAAAAACCATTTGGATCTTATCATAAGTGCAAAGATGTTCTTTAATCACTGAAAGTTACTTACAACAGTAAAAGAAATTAGATAGTTGTGGATGTTTAGACTGGCCACCAGATTCACTAATAAATCTGAGAAAGTAGTCCTAACTGGGAAACTATTACAGACTTTAATTAATGTGTGAATAAAAATCACCTGTTTCTAAATCTTATTTTAAGTGCATTTAAATTCAGTATTTATTTATGTATCTGTCTATGTATCTGTAATCTGTATTTGAAATCTTATTTTTATATTTTCTGTACTCTTTTTTAAGACATAGAAAATGAAAGGATTTCTATTTACTGTATTATCCAAAGGTTACAGACTCCTGTGATGTGGATCCTGCAAGTAAGAAGTTATTGTTTTTATTGCCTCTTTTTCTTTTGATTTAAAGCTTAACACATACACTGATAATGATTTCACAATGTCATGAGCAATGTCAAAGCATTTTCTAAGCAGAAATGTGAATGTTTTGCAAAACCCATACTAGCCCCTATTAAAATTCAGCTATATTAACAGCAGTATTTGGCCACTCTCTAAGAATTTTATTTCTAATCAAGCCTTAATTTATCCAGAAAGACTAGTCTTCAATGCATGCATTCAGGACATTACACTATGAATTCAATCATCTTTTGTATGTCCAGAAGGGAAGAAACAAAATGAAATAATACAGGATACTACTTCACTAATCTAGAACTGGTTGCTATATAAAAACAGAAGGCTGATTAAAATGCGTATTTAAATTCCACAAATGCCACAAATATTTTAAATGTAAATAAAGGATTTTTTTTCCTATAAAGATAATGTTGTTGGAGAGCACTCAATTTTGAAAGATGCTGGCTGTTTGCAGCAAGAGTCTGAGAAACCTCACTGGCTCCCCTGAAGTTCAGCATGAGCTGAAAGGCGCTCAGAACCTCGAAGGAGCAAGCCAAAAGCAATTACTTAATATGAAATTTGTCCAGGTGCCTACCAGGGATGATAGTGAGTGGGAAGATTTATTTTTATACTGTGGAAAGTGTGCTTTATGCTTTGCAGGCAGAATCAAGAAAAACTGTTTGCCCTGAAGATCTCACAGGTTACTTACAAAAAGCTTTCAGTGTTGCATCTTCTGTGTAAGCCCTGAGGAGCAAAGGTCTTTGAACATTAGGGAAGAGTCAGAAAATATATAAACTATGTCATCAAAAAGGGCAGGAACAGGAGTTTGTATTGTAAATGCTAGAAACCCCTCTTGTTCCAGGCTGGTAAAAGAAATTGAACATAGGAGGCAAGAAATATAGAACCTGATATAAATCATAGAAAGATAAATAAAAATCTCTCATTGCTTTCCCTGAGCTTTGCACAAAGGCTACGGTTACCTGTTTAATCAGCATGTTATTCCGACTGTTAGTCCCTCTGGGGAACTGGGAGCAGCTCCACATCTACCAACAGACAACTTCAAGTTCTTTTGATTGATCGCTATTTTTCTCAATGTTCTAGAAATAAAAATGAATACTTCTGTCATCTTTCTTTACAAAATAACGTTTGGTACCTTTCTGATCTTTCCAAAAGAAAAAAGGAAGGACTTAAAGAGATAAGAATATGTAAGTTTTCACACAAATTATATTAACCTACATTACTAATGACTAGAAAGACAAGTTCAACATTCCTGAACTCATACAAAAATAGATTCACATTTTGGCTATATTAAGAAAGGTTAGTGCCTGTGAAGCTAGTTGAGGATTTTACTTTGCTCTAGAAACCTCTATTAAAAAAATATCAGACCTCCTTCTGAATTTTAGTCTTAAATGTTCTTTTCTTTTCCACAGTTATACCATAATAAAAAAATAAATACATCTATACTTTACTATATTTTTAAAATACTGTGGTATCTATAAGCATCTTCAAATTTTGGATTGAGTAAAAGGTATCCAACATTTTAAAAGGTACGTCTCTTTGAAGTTTACTATTGTCACATTTATGAAGAAAAAGTTGAGATAACAGATATTATTTCAATCTGGATAAAATTTTCATCAGTTTGAATAGTTAGAAAGAGGATGAGTCTTTTTTTTTTTTTTTTCCCTTCTGAATCTGAAATGAGGAAATTTTAAAAGTTTTCTAGTTTTCCCCTAAATAAAAACTTGACAGCTGAGTTCTGTACAAAGATAGTATCTTTGTAACTACCTTGTATGATCAGTACTTTTTTGGTTCAGTGAGGGAATTGAAAAATAGTGTGATAATTAAAACTAAAATTCAAGGAGAAATATTTTACATCTAGATTTATATTCTCGTTCCACTAAATAGTGTTCTGAACAAAGAAGATGACTAGTGTTTAATTTCCGTCTTAAGACATTTTATAATATCAGCCCACTAAGCTTATGGCATTGTCTTGTATCTCTTTTTTGTTTGTTTAAACTTTTCAAGGTTGAAGAACTGACACTCATCAGCTTTATGTTTTAGATCAGAAAGAAAGTAACAGAAAACTGTTGATTCCAAAAGCCTTGAATATTTTATTCTGCTACCAGGCAGTGCTTGTGTGTTCATAATGGTGTTAAGGAATTACCAATCAGCTAAGTAGAAGGAAAGAGATTCTCAAACCATAAGAACTTTCCTACAGGAGACATTTAACATCATTATTTTTGAAATATGACCTTCCCAACAGCATTTGTAATTATACTTCCAAATTAGAACTAATGTACTCTCAAAAGCAGTCTCTCAGTTACTGAGTGTATCAATTCCATTCCACGGAAAAAGTGAGCTTTCAAAATAATGTTGGAAATTTTATACTACAGAAAAATACAGATATTCTTGAATCTTAAATAATAAGTATCATCTACTTTGTGAGGCACAGGCAATGAATATTAAATGCAGATTCATCTTGCTGTCAGACTTGAAAATAAGATGTAAAATGAAATAAAATAAAATTTACTAATATTAGGAACATTTTTTACTCTTCTGCCTACTTTTATATATTAGTATAATAAATAGTGAAATAAAAATATCTATACTGTTCATACACTAGCATATACAATTATTTGTTGCAGATTTCTTTTTGCAGATAATTTAACTTATATTGTATTATATTTATGGTGTACCGCTGAATCCTGATCATAAGTTAATTGAGACCTTATAATAACAAAAGGATGGACAACACAGTGGGAAGACAGTGGGATATTCTAGAGGTTGTTACTGAACCTCCTATCTCCTGTGGTAGTGGATCTTCAGAGTACAAGAAAAATGGTTCAGGCTAATGAAAAAAAATCTGCTTTGTGATACTGAAGTGATGGATTACTCCAGAGTGAGAGGGTAGACATTTCTGAGAGGTGCACAAACAACTTTCCATCCTCTTTATTTTTATTTCATATGAAAGGTTTGATTCTAAACTTCTAGGAAGAGAATATCTCTGTAAGTTTTCTCAAACATAAACACAACCCAGACAGAGATTAGAGATAAGAGATTTCATCTTCTATCTCTGAGGATAACCTGATGTTCAGCTTGCAGAAAGGTATTCATCTGAGTACCGGGTACAGACATTACACATCTAATGGCACTCATCTAGCTTCCATGCATTTATCCCCCACACAAAGACACATGCACTGTACACAATTATATTTTGAACAAATGCATGTACACCTTTCACATGTGGCCCCCAGAGCCATAGTTTTTGACTGAAAAAGAGACATACACCTGGAAGGAGGACTCAAAACCTTTCCCACTAGCTGTGCCTTAACTGCTAGGATCATAGATCAGTATATCTGATCTCCTGCTCTCACTCTGATCCTATTATTCTTATATTTGCACCTCTACAGTTATTCACCACAGAAAAAAGGCAGGAGACTATTTTGTAGTGCACAAGACTAGTCTTTTAACTGCCAAGGGGCTTTCTTGGAGGATAGCAACAAATGATATGGGGGTAGAATCAAGCTATTACTCTTTCCAGGAAAACATTTTTACCAAGAGTCACAAAGCAGTATTTCATCTGTCTACTGAACTCACTGCTGCCTGTTGTGCATACATCTACATCTGAGTTTTAGTTTCCATCAAGATTATTTTGAAGCAAATCTCCAGTTTCCCCCACTTACTATACTTCATTTCATATCACAGAAATGAGTTCTCTTTGAAAATGAAACAAGAAAACACACTCCAGAAGGATACCTAATGTGGTCTAGTTGCTAACAGACGTGCTGTTCATGGGACCAGACAAGAGCTACTCCAAAATGAAATACCTGCACTGTGCAGTGGGGACATCAGGTCCTCAGCACCAACTGTTTTACTCTGCGAAACTACGCCTACTCCACCACACTGCTTGTTAATGCAGACATAGCCCGTGTGCGTTGACCAGTCAGAGCAAGACTAATTAATACTGCCATTTCAGAGACCTAGAAAAAACTGAGGTACTTTTTTAGAGACTGAGTCTTGACAGAGCCTAGGAGCTTGGCTAGGCAAACTGGTTCACTTTTGCACATGCTCAAATTCTTGGGCAATTAAGAAATTTTGAGTGGGTAGCATTTAGTGCTTAGATTGGTTACATCTGTACTAGCAAATAAAACCAAATAAGGAGACGGGTGCAGGCACACAGCTACAGAGTCATCTGTACTATTTAATCATTAGCATACTCACAACTTTTTGGTCTGTGCAGGTTAAAACACCTCTTAGACAATGGGCACACAAAGAACAAGGGACAGTGAAGTCCAAAGACTCTTTCCAAAACTGTTGATGCCATGTTCTGAGGGAAAAGTTCACCTCTGCATAAAAGGTATTGAAAAGATATGGTATCTTTCTCATGTAATACTGTTGTGATACACAGCAATTCCTGTCGACATCAGCTGGGCTAGTCCAGGATAATAGGTTGTGAGAGAAGTGGGAGAACTCTGCATGCAGGTACCTATAAGAAAAAAGTTCATACAGACTGTGAATTCTTTACTCAATTCCAATATTTTATTTCTTATATCTGGAAGTAAATTATCTGATATCTATTGAGAAACTTCTGTGATACTAAATACTTAGCAATGAGAAAAGTGAAAACCAAATCATCCCCCCAATACTGGTCAACTTAGCACTGACACAGAGTTAATCCCTACCCAAAAGTTAGTTTTAAAGAATAAATCCAAGAAAATACTAAAAAGTGTTCTGGTGTCAATGATTTCACAAAGAAAATCATACTTGTATAAACAGAATAAAAAAGAAGACAGAAAAGGTAAGTTTCCAATTAGATAAAGATAAAAAGACAGTAGAAAACCTGAAAAAACGTGAAAGAATGGGAAAAAGGGCATTCTAGAAAAACATATGAAGCACTATAAGAAATCCAGTTTCCAGAGTACGGCATTTATTTGGGATTCATGCGACATTAATAAAATTATTATTATCTAGTGCATACAGTTTTCAAGTGCTTATCTTATTTAGGACAAAGAATTCAAGTGTGTTTTGGAAATAGCTTCTGTCCTCCATAATATTTTTTTTTAAAAATAAGCTCGCAATGTCTACAGTCAATACATGTAGAATTAGTGCATATAGTAAAATGATATCAGAAGTATAGCCCTGAATGGAGACTTTTTAGCATTGTTTGCTGTTGCTTATAGCTTTCAAAATAGACCACAAACCCTTTGAGCTAAATTTTTCCATGCTCGTTTTCAGCTTAAAGGTAATTTTTTTGAAAGTGTAGGAAATATGGGTTAGCTACTTTGGAGTTACCCGAACATGAAAATGTGTTTTTCACATCTAAATATGACTTTTTTTGCACTCTGATGATTCAAAAATAGTTTCATTTTCAAATTTGGCATATAGCATGTACTGTCACCTACAGAAAGCATATGCTTCGAAAAACAGAGTAAGAATTAAAAGTAAAAACATATAGAGAGAAAAAAATATTTTTTATATGAACCGTAGTCAGTTCCTGAATTTGTTACTGTTGTTCTCCTTCTGCATGGTGGGAACGATCCTGCTAATATGTTTGTAACTGTAAAATCCTATATTGGTACAACTTTACTGTTGATCATGCACATATTTGGAAGTAAAGGAAGCAAAACAACTGCATCTGTTATTTCATCTGTGCCAAAATGCAGTGATGTTAGCATATAAACCAAGAGAAAACAATACATATATGCCAATAATATACCTTGCCTTATGTATACCATGTTACATTGAAGCATTTTATTTTGTTGTGGGTATGCTAGACTTTATAAATCATTTTAATTATGAAACATCCCACAACAAGCAAACGCTTATTTTGAAAAATTAACTCATTATATAAATTGTACAACTGATTTAATCCTTGGGCTTGATTACAATCAATAGGTCAGTTTTTCATAAGGGGAACAGTCAGTAGCACACTGCAGCATCTAAAGTATCTGTGAAAATACTTTGAGCAACCTAAGGATAAATCCATACTATATAATAAAGCACAAACTGGCTGGGTGTGTCTCTGGCATCAGGTGGCACAATCAGATCTTGGCAGAGATTTTGGAAGCTGAATTAGCTGCATCACCTATGCTTGAGTCTTACCCAAGAACAGGACTGCATTTGGCAGCAACATTATGGTCCCACATGTTATGATGATTGCAATCATAGAGCTAGTGCCGTTGCTAGCAGCTGAGAATGAAGACTGTGGTTGAATGGGGCATGTACTACCACTCCATTATATAGATAAAACTGTTGTTTGGAAGACAAGGAAACAGAGTATATGAGTAAAAGGTTAGTTGTCACAGT
>NW_009230181.1:39632-49469 GCF_000690835.1 Fulmarus glacialis
TTAATATATACATATAGATGCATATATATATTAAAATAGCTGTGTGTATATATATAAATTAAAACAGCTATATTCTGTATATGAGTGTATATGTATAAAAACCTGGAAAGATGAGTAAAGAGTGGGAAATTGGCTGATTTTATAAAGTTATTCAAGTGAGTAAGGACATGGTAGATTATGAAGGATGTTATGAGACATTATAAGGAAGGTGAGGTTGACTGTAGATTAATGTAAAATGTAGCACACGTGAAGAAACCATTCCAGCTTCATATATCAAAAGCTGGGCTTGGCGATGACCATTACTATTCAGAAGCAAGACAGAGAGTTTCATAAAAACATCAGTTCAGTGCCTGGCAGGAGTCAAAAGAAAACAAGTGAAGTGTAAAGAATTATTAGGAAAGAAATAAGGAATATAACCAGAACATTATGCCACTGTGCAAACTCAGGGTCTGCCCACAGTTGTGCAGTTCTTGTCCCCTCAGCTCTGAAAAGGATACAGGAGAAATTGAAGAGTTTCAAAGGGCTACAAGAGCTAACTTAACCTAAGGATACATTATAAAAAATTGCAAAACGAGTGGTTTTAAGAGCATGGACAAGAACCAACTGTTCTCTGTCTTTTCCCATGTAAATTCTAGGACTGTGGGATGGAAGGGTGTGAATACTAAATAAAACATAAAATTGGCTAGATGGATCCTTTATTATATTTTGGTGTTCTTAGTGAACAGCACTTTAATCCTTCCTAGAGTGACTCTCATCAACCTAGACAAAGCAGGTAGTTTACCCATGAGAATATAAATTGAGATTCGTTTTATCAAATGAACGCCCTAGAACAAAACCAAAACCAAACAAACAAAAAAGAGTTGTTTATATTTATTATTTCTTTGGCAACCATCAAAGTTGGCCAAAGTTGCCAAAGATGGCTAGGGTTCCTGAGTATTGAAGCCAACATATTATGTAAGTCCACAAACAGCAAGGCTCTGAAAGGAGCTGCATTACCATCATCTCCCTCAAATGAACAAGGATATCAGTGCACATAGTCCTGAAATGGTACAGAAGGTTTGGTAGTCATCATTAGGTCCTATTTCCACCGGCCAATTTGTTTCCCATTTAATATTAATCATTTTTGTGTACTGTTCCTTTAATGGCATCCACAATAGTCTTCACATTCATGCAGCAAGAGTAAAAAAAAAAAGTTTTTTAAAAAAAGAAAAAGTGGCAGTATCCTTTTCCTAGATGAGAAGGCCTCAGATCCAGCCACACAGATATCCAAAAATATTTAGCCATCCCCGGGCTTAACATTCCAATGCTCAAGCAATTTGAAAAACAATGTCGAGAGCCAAATTTAGGTGGAATATAGATAACTAAATATGTATTGTGACTCTCAAGCCCTCTTAAGAGTATGAATCCTTGGGATGCTCAAATTCCTCAGGTACCCAAAATTCTGCTATTCTGCTTCTAGACATTCTTTTTGTCTAAAGGCACTTTGAACTTGACAGTCATGATTTACCGCCTTCTAGATCAAGCCCGATTTTCACAAGAATCCACAAAAGCTTTTTTTTTTTTTACTTTTTTCACTTTCAAGGTCAGAAGATTGGGAAGAGCACAGACAAGAAGGTGTTCACAGAATATATTTATTGAATGAGCACCATAAAAAAGGCAGACTTAACTACCATTTTCCTAAAAAGGGAAGCCAGAACAGCTGTCAACATCCTTTAGATAAGGATTTAATGCTTAGGACATTCATCCAGGACATGAGATATTCTTAGTTTAATTTCTGCTCTACGTGAGGAGACTTAAAACCAGAGTTTCTATTTATGCACTTTACTCTTCAAATGCTTAATCATCCCTCAGAGTTGAATCCAAACTCCAGATGTCCCAGAGGAAAGTCATAAGCACTAAATTGCAACCCTTGTTCACTCACTTCTTCTTTATCCCATCTCCTCTTCTCCAACACAGTCTTAGTCCAGAATTGCTTTAGACCAAGTGGAAAAACTTCAGACAATGCAGCTGGGACTCCTCACACTCTCACTCCTCATTCCTCAGCCTAACCCACTGTTACCTGGCTCTAGAAGTCCAGCCCACTGCTCTAGACATATGAAAACTGCAGCCCACAGGCTGTGCACTCACCGGGCAGCGCGGTGTTTCAGGACTTGCCTTGAGCTGAGAGAGTTTTAGTTTGTGCCTATTGCCTAAACTGTTTCAACCTAAACTGTGTCTTAGATATGTTAAAAGCCCAGCAGTCACTGCATAACAAACAAGAGCCTGTTGTGCCAGGGGAGAGTGGGGGAGGCTGTTCTGCAGCTTTCACAGTTTAGACAGCAGTTAATGAGAAGGAAGCAGGCTGTTAATGAGAAGGAAGGAGACTGTTTTAAGAAAATATACAAGAAGGTATCCAGGCAGACCCAAGATTGCAGTGGAATAGGCCCTCAGGACCAGTACTGAACCCCTCCAGGCAAATACCTGTGGACACGGACGACGCTGTGTTGATCCACTTCTCTTCATGAGGAAGACAGTCACCACTGGACTTAAGATCCAGGGAGTCTTTGGAAGAGTGAGGCTAATGCCAGGGAGAAAAGAAGTTGTTCTGTGTAACAGTTTTAAATATATGAAGCTCTTATGTATTAATTGGGACTATGACTGTTAATGTTACTGTGCCTGGACTAGTATAATAACTGTTAATTTTTTTATTAGAATACTAAAACATGAATGAGATTGACAATAAATTATTTTCTCCATGCACATAGGGTGTTGTCTTTTGTTCATAATAAGATTTTGTTTATAAGAAGAAGAATGATTACGGTCCATTTTTTGACAGAAAAAGGTTAGGCTTTTGCTTTGGAAGAAGGTTGCAAGCTATAATGACAAGTGGAAGGAGATGCTAAATAACCTGGTATGCAAAATACCTAATCCAAAAAGGACAGGGTTTAAGACACAGCCTGTCCTTATTACTTTGCCTTTGGATTCCCACACAAAGCTTTTGTTCAATTTCTGAACCTTTGCCAGTCTACCGTTTCTTGTTGTTACCATGTTCTTGTGAGAAACCAGTTCCAGCAGTCAGGCAACCAATAGTTAATGTTGTGATGCTCAATATTACACTGTTTACATTGCTCTTGGGTTTGGACCTCTCTTTCACTTTCAGAAGTCATCTAAAGCTTAGAAACCCATTCAAGTTAAATGGAGTTTTAAGTTTGAATTTTCAAAAGAATTTTAATACATGAACATTTACATATATTAAGCGTACCTACAACAAAGATACTACATATTGAAGTTGTTCTGAAATTGGTAAGAATTAGACACTTAAATACCCAAATGGCACAAGATGGTCTTCATATTACGTAAGCAGTGGAAGCATCTAAACTACAATGAAAATACTAAAGTATCTAAATCATGTAAACAAACTGGAATATTCTGTTTGGTATTTATTGTCATATATTATGCAGTTAACAGTCTTCCATAAATTTGGAACAACCATTGAAAAATACCATTACAGATTGGTATACTATGATAAATTATCGTTTCATTTGTGAACCAATAGCTCTTACCCAACTTGGAAAGATCAGGAAAGTATTGTGTTTATTGACAAGCCATTGTTATTAATTACTTTTTTCTTTCAAATGTTCTAGCCATTTAATCAGGATGCACAAAAAATACATAAGTGATCAAACATCAAGCAAAATCTAAGTGGTGGCAAATCTAAATTATTAGTCTGCAGATCATCTGTATGTTAGAAATTATTTATCTAACCTACACAGTGAACATTGAACAGTGGATTCCGAAAAAAATTTAAACAACTTGCAAGAGATTTGTTGAGAAAATAGACTACATTTGCTGTGAATATTAAAATTTTTTCTAACAGCCTGTCTTATGATCTCCTTCTTTATGGAATGAAAGAAAATGAAAAGTAATTCTGCTTTTGTTTTTTTTTTTTTTATTGACCTTTCAATACCCTAAAATTACACTGGAAAGCATGTGTGGTCTGAAAAATAAACATAGTTCTAGAATTCTCATCAGGTCTTCTGCTACATAAACAAATGTAATTTAATTACTTCATTTTGTAGCCTAAGATTAAAAGTTGGTGATAATAAATGTCAATGTAAAAAGAACATTCAGACACTTAACATGTAAATTAATTAATTATTTGTTCCCTTCTTAAGAAATTGCTTCTCAAAATTTGTTACTAGCAGTTAGCAGCTGGTATATTAGCTAATGGGCAGAAACATTCCCAAGGACAAAGATAATAATACAAAAAAGCAACTAACTTTAGTAAAGATGTTTTTTTCAGGAGACTGCTTATATTGTACAGGATAGCAAATATTCTGTAAAGCGAGAGCATTTTGCAAGAAGCAATACTGCACTATATCTACATAACATCATTTTAAAAATTCTCAGACACAGAAAGACAAAAAAAATTATTAAAGTTAAGAAGGCTTCTTGATTCAAACATTACTATTTAAATTTATTGCAGAATCTTGGGCATTAGTTTGAATCCAATAAGAATATTCAGCTCTCCTACAAAAAGATTATTAGTTTTCTTGAATAGCAAATGGTAATAGTATTAATATAGATATTGTCAAAAGGTGAACTTACTACCAGTGTAGTAATTTCAGCAATGAACTCACAGTATGTTGTATCAAATGAAAAGTGAAGTAAAGTGAATTAAAACTTGGTATACTGAGTTTGGTGCATCTTTGCAATGATAAGAGAATGCATTTTATTTAAAATTAGTACACAGTAATGTATTTTCAAAGTTCACATGAAAAGGAGGGTAAGCTGAAGTAAACTTTAATGCTGTTCTTAAAATCTGTTTGGGATTTTGCTTTTTTATTTTGATATTTTTTATTTAAGAAAACCTGCAAACTGAGCTATTTTAAAAGTTCTAAACTTATGACATTAAAGCAATACAATGTGAGGGTTTTGTTTGTTTAACAGAGCATAGATTCCTATGGAAAAACAATTTAGCTTCAGCTAGCATTTCTCTTTGTCTTTAAAAAAGGGCCAAGAGAGAAGAATTTTGCAGATGTGAAAAGTGTAAGAAGTATTTTCAAACTAATCCTGTTTTCCCAAAGTGAACAACTACAGCTTTTCAGCCAGAATGTCCCATTTTGTTTTGCATGTTTTTTTTTCTACAAGGTTGCAACAAATAGCTGGCGATCACTAGAAACTTTATGTCAGATTTATAATATGGTTGTGTAATTTTGTTATCTGTAATAAACTTAATAGAGTTACTACAACCAAGGGATTGGCAATTTCTTTTCATGAATATTTGGATTTTCCTGGTAAAAAATAAAAAGACAGGAAAATCTGTTACATTGTCTAATAAACCATTTGATCTGTAGATTTTTGGCTCATAGATTAACTAAGAATCCCCAAACAGTGAACATGAGGTTTGCATTATATAGCACTTTATTGTATTTATTCATTGGAGGTCTGACTATGGAATGACAAAATGACGTATAACCTCCAGCAGAACTCTAAGTGGTTTACAGCTATAATTCTTCAAAACATTTTTAAAAGGCAGGCACATTAATCATTAATAATGTTATTTATAATCAATAGTGTTGAACCAGGCTATAGAAAGTTAAATTCATAAATTCAAATAAATGTAATAGGTAGAATGCTGAGTCAAAGACATCTTGACACTAGATTACCCAAGAATTCCTCAATAAAGCAAAGAATGGAAAAATTGCCACCACTTAATTTTTGTTTCCAAGACAATTTTCAAAACCAGTTTTACCTTTCTTTTGCAACATGTCCTGAAATACAAGACAGATTTTCACTAAGGGTTGTAGCATGTTTTGATGGTGTACCTCCATAGTCACATATGCTGCTGTTTCAACAGCATGAAAAAAAAGCATTAAAACATTAAGTTAGTGTGAGGTTGAGAGAAGGTCTTAGCAAGTCATCTCACTACAGATTTCACAATTGATTTCTTTCCAGGTCCTGCCTTTCGCTTATTCTTTGACATGAGCAAATCACTAAGGAATGCTTTAAAAATAAAAATCCAGATATATTGATTACTTTTAGAAATAAATACACAATAAAAGATGCTTAAAATTAAACCTGACAGCAATGAATTAAATATTTCACCTTGTTATTCATATCTGGACACATCTTAATGCAGTAAAAATTGTGATAAATGCTGGCATTGACTTTCCTACCTTGATTTCCTCACCTGTGTAATGAAAAATATATGATCTACACAATGCAAAACAGTATAGAAGAAATAATCAGTATGTTTCTATATTGTACTTGGATCTTCCTTTGCACCTTTAAGAAAGAGTCCTGCTAGCGGTTATGGAGATCATCTGGCGCAGAGAGTGTCCCACTCATAGAACAGAAAAATGTCACCAGGATAAATAGTGGAATATTCCAGTTTGCCACAACTTTGCAGAGAAGGTTTTGGGTTTCCATTTCAGCCTTCATCATTTGCTCCCTTATAACACCAATTATCTACATGAGCATTCAGGTAGACCTATTATTGGACAGATGGAATATTGCCAACTGAGGATGTTCATTTGTGCAACGATATATTGAGCAATTTTTCTGTGTTACTTCAGCAAGTTACAGCTTTTACCCAACATACTGATAAAAAATAATTGTCCTGGTTTCAGCTGGGATAGGGTTAATTTTCTTCCTAGGAGCTGGTATAGTGCTGTGATTTGGATTTAGTATGAGAATAACGTGGATAACACACTAATGTTTTAGTTGTTGCTAAGTAGTGTTTATGCTGGTTGAGGACTCTTCAGCTTCCCATGCTCTGCCAGGTGCACAAGAAGCTGGGAGGGGACATAGCCAGAACAGCTGACCCAAACTGCCCAAAGGGATATTCCATACCATATGACGTCATGCTCAGTATGTAAGCTGGAGGGAGTTGGCCAGCAGGCAGTGACCGCTGCTCAGGGACTGGCTGAGCATCTGGTGGTGAGTGGTGAACAACGGCATCGTGCATCACTTACTTTGTATATTCTATTGTTATTGTTGTTGTTGTTATTATTAGTATTACTACTATTTTACTTAATTTTATTCCAAGTATTAAACTATTCTTGTCTCAACCCATGAGTTTTCTCACTTTTACTCTTTTGATTCTCTCCCTCATCCTACCGGAAGTGGGGGAGTGAGTGAGCGGCTGTGTGGTGTTTAGTTGCTGGCTAGGGTTAAACCACAACAGTAATATATACTTCCCCAATGCTTTTATCAATGATTATGTGAGAGAAACTGTAAGAATTGTTCAAAGTTAGTATCCTTTGCTTCACTTGTTAGTTAGGATTAACAGTCTGGGAAGGATTAAAAACGGAGGATTTATTCCTGTGAAGATTTGGTCTAATTTCTTTCTTCAGTTCATGTTCAAATATGAATTCATTGTTGCTTGAGTGAAAAGATATATATTCAGGCATCCCAAAATCAAGTTCTGGTGAGCAGGGATGTAGCAATATAGTTGTAAATTCAATGTTCAAAAAGGTGTATAAAATTCATCCTTGAAAAGACTTGTGTACTAAACTGAGCTTTCCTTAAGAACCTTATGTCCTCAGAAAAAAATTTGGACACAATCAGTCAAAACATTTAACAACACATTTGCATAACTCTCATGTACATGAACTTTATTTCAAGTTCTAAAAATTATGGGTGAGATTCAGTTCAAAATGAAACTCCTACATTTAAGTGTGTACATGATAGTTATTACACTCATCGGAGATGATATCAACATAAACTGGTTACTGAAGCCTGAAGAGCACTTTAGTTCACCAAGCTGACTTCACTAACATCCAGTTTAGTTGCCTAAAATGGAAGTGTAGTGCAGTCTGAGAGAGAGGCATTCAGGTTCCCAGGATGTTCACATGGGTCTGGAAGCTTAAACTGTCAGAAAAAAGGAAACTTTTTTTCTTCTGGAGCTGTAGCTGGAGTTCAAACAGGGTAGCACGTAGCACCTAAAATGAGATTAGGCTATTTCTTCATTAACAACTAGGGTGAATCAGTAAGAATGGATCTGTAGAGAAAAAAAGTTAGTGCTGAGGATCTGATGTCCCCATTATATACATTCATGGGAAGATTTTTTCATTTGTGTCTTTGTAGACTGGTCCACACTTTAAGTGTAAGTGGGACAGTTGGGAGGTTCACTTTAAATCCTGATCCTCACTAAAATTTTGGTACAGAAACACACTGTATATCTACATGTGTGCAACTGAATTAAGCCCGAGACGTCTACTTTAAGCTGAGCTAAATGACTCTAGAATCCACTGCCTGTGTTGAATTAGGGCTTGGCTCTGTTGTCTATAGTTGGGTTTATAATGCTTCTAATGGACATACAGCAGACTTACTAGATACTCTCCAACCTTTGAAACAGCAGCTGGAGACCAAGTGGAATAACATTGTGCACATCAATTAGTCATAGACACCTGTGTTTAAGTGCCTGAAATGAGACTTAGATTTTCACTAAGTGATGGCATCTGTCTTCCCAAGTAACTGTTCCATGTGATACAGCCCTGCTTTCCTGGAGATGACTGAACACCTGCCTGCCGATGGAAGTAGTGAATTTATTCCTTGTTTTGTTTTGCTTGCATGCTCGGCTTTCGCTTGTCCTATTAAACTGTCTTTATCTCATGATAAAGAGTTTTCTTTATCATGAAACTCATGAGTTTTCTCACTTTTACCTTTCCCATTCTCTCCCCTATCTCACGGGGGGCGAGTAAGTGAGCAGCTGTGTGGGGCTTAGTTACCTACTGGGGTTAAACCATGACATCCCCTCTCTTCGGTTCTTCTGAGACTATACCTGGAGTGCTGTGTTCAGTTTTGGGCTCCCCAAAAGAATAGAGGCACTGACAAACTGGAGGAGATCCAACAGAAGGCCACCAAGATGGCCCTTGGGCTGAGACACAGAACATTGGAGAGGAGTCTAAGGGGGTGGATTTTTCATCCTGGAGGTGAAAAGGGGAAATTTTACTGCTATCTACAATCACCTAACAAGAGAGTAATGGAGAAGATCAAGCTAGACTCTTCTTGGATGTGCAGAATGGTAGAATAAAAGGCAACAGATGCAAGCTGCAACAAAGAAAATTCCAACTAGATAAAAGGAAAACCTTTTTCTCCTTGAACACGGTTAAATAATGATAAAGGTTGCCCAGAGAGGCTGCAGAATCTCCATCCTTGGAGATATTCAAAACTCCCCTTAAGACTGTCCTGAGCAAACTGTTATAGTTGAACATCCCTTGATCAGATATCTCAGGTATTCGCTTCCAACATAAATTATTCTATGCCTCTAAAATAATTCTTCTCCTCTCTATGTATGTGTATATATATACACACTTCTCCTCAGTATATATGTAGATCACCCAGATTTAACTGTGCTAAGACCAGCAAAAGTTGTCTTTTCATTATTTTATTAGACCAAGCTATACCGTGTTTCTAATATGTGGCATTGTTAACCATTTTAAGTGAATGAGGAGGCAGATAATCTTGTCATCATTCTTGTGGAAATTGTTCCCATCATGTTTGTGGACAAATGGTGTACTTAACATGTCACTGTCTAGGAGAAGAATGAAGCTGTCAGAACTCAACATTTCTCAGAAACCATTATGATGTTAAGCAGAAATCAGAGGAGAAACTTCTTCTTGCCAAAAAAAACTTTCGCTGGCACAAACCTGATGGACGTGACTTCTCAGGAATGCTAGAGGCAGCAGAGGTATATTTCAACACCATAATTTCCTGAGGCCACTTCAGCTATTCCTGAAGTCTTGCTGGTATGTATATGGGACTGACTATTAACCATCTGACAGTTTTGTCTACCCTGCAGAACTAAGCACATGTATCTAATTAGCTCATTGTCGTGGTTTAACCCCAGCC
>NW_009230182.1:0-16316 GCF_000690835.1 Fulmarus glacialis
TATACAAAATGAGTGATGCACAATTCAATCATTCACCACCCGCGCTGACCGATAACCAAGTAGCGATCGCTACTTCCTGGACACGCCTACTATTCATATACTGAGCATGACGTCACATGGTTTGGAATACCCCGATGGCCAGCTGGGCTGGCTGTCCCGGCTATGCTCCCTCCCAGCCTCTTGTGGGGAGCAGAGCATGGAAGCTGAAAGTCCTTGACTATAGGGTACTTAGCAACAACTAAAAACATCAGTGTGTTTTCAACATTCTCCTCATACTAAATCCAAAACACAGCACTAGGAAGAAATTTACCCCTATCCCAGCTAGGAAGAAATTTATCTCTATCCCAGCCGAAACCAGGACATCCTTCCTCAAAAATTGAAAGATTTCTCTCAAGTTGTTTTCATAACATTGTGATGTTTGTTTAGTGAAAGTTGGTTTACCCTCCCTTCATGACCCCATAGTGGGAGGGTGTCTTATTTGACACCTCTTTCTTGAATCATGAACTTATATTTTCACTTTCTGTATATTTCTGTATATTAAAGGAGGAATTTCTTTATTATACCTTCTACCATTTGCCACATAGACTTAAGATTGAGTCTTTGGTGATTTCTAAAGCTCTTACTAGCATCACAGTTCCCACTTTTCATTCATCTGATCTGAGAAAGTTTTAAGATTTATTAATAGATTGTAAAAACTGTTCATAGCGGAGGAAGACAATCACTTTTGGCTTCATCTTCTAGAAATGCTACTTTTCCAATGTCAATATTTTTTGGTCTTATAGGCCCCCGATCCCCTGCTAGGATGTGCCCTTGATATGCACAGGTTAAAACAGATTATTTTTTGTTATGCATTTAAAAGGTATTCCTTAGACTATCTTTGTCCTGTTTTATTGTGTCATTATATTGAATCCAATAACCTCATAATCTCAAACCTGAATAAGATTTCATGGGCTGAAAAAGGCTACTCACAGACTTTGGGAATACCATTTTCCCATATTTCTATTCTCTACTCCGACATTCAGAAATCTTACAAAATAAACAATGTTAAGTAACTTCAGTGTAGGATTTCTAGCTGTTATATTTTTGTACAAACTCTGGAAAAAAGACCTACCTTATCCCTACTCATGGTAATATGCAATTTAAGTAGAGGGATTTTTGTCATGCCTTTTACATGAAGATGGAGAGGATTCCAATGTATTCAAATACTTGTGGAATTGCTGTAAAATTACATAGAACAGGTGGGCCAATGTCATTTGTGGAAAGTCTCTCTGAGCCACAACTTGAGCTGCTGATGTCTCTCATCGGCATACTGTACTGCTGCAAGGCAACTACTCTTTGCTTGCTTATCTATTGCATTTTATTTTGGTGCAAATTGATCCCTTATTTTCAATTCATATTTGTTCTGTCATTTTCTTCTGCGTATTAATTTGTGGCTGCAAAAGGGAACAAGCAAAAGGCAACCATTTAAAAGCACGGTTCTGTGCAGTGTAGTTTCAACAGCAACAAGTCCAAGGCCTGTGTTAAAAGTGCTTTCTCTCATGTGTTGGCTGTTAAAAGTGCCTTCTCTCATGGTTGATTGGACTTGAAGGATTTTTCTTTTACCTTTGCGGTAACCTAACTAAATGTTTTCACATTTTAGCTATGTCAGACTATTCTGATAGCTGTTGTGAAGTCTTCTTCAATATTTTACAGTTCTTTCTCATAATTTTAATGGCGTCTTTGGGAATGTGTATAACCAAACAACGTGTCAATATAGATACTTACATACCATTATGGATTAAACTCTATTAATATAAATTAATCTCAGCTCAAATAATAAGTATGCATATGCATTAACAAGTATATTGGAGAAATAGATTAAGAGCATTTGAGCTGTTTACATAACTGACATAATTAGTGTTGGAAAAAACCCAACCATTTTGTGTAATGAAATTACACAAAATCTGCTTTATTTGATTTTGAACAATTTTTCATTATCTGTTTAATTTAGATTTTCAGTTATCTAATTTAGAGAAGACCATTTTATAATTGTGAACATATTGTTTTAAATAAAATTAAGTAGAAGATTAAAATTCCTCATGTTGGAACATTGATTACCCAATGACATTCCTGTCATGCTCTTCTCTTAAACTAAAGTATTCTTTCAGAAACTTTATGGAACTTATGTTCCCAGAAGCTATAAAAGGATATTTTCAACTATCTATGGTACTTCTGCTGCTTTGACCTCATGGAAGCCCTTAGGTTGGATTCCCTTGTTAGCCATCTATAAATATTTTGTAATATTTATGGAATTATGGAACTGGTCAAAATACCTCTGAAATTAAACCATTTTCTTTTCCCTGGAAGGAAACACCTGAATGCTTTGCAAGCAGTGCAGGATGTATCGAGCTTAGATCTGCAGTGGAACTCCACTTCTTCATGCTTACCCTTATACAGCAATTTCAATTCACAAGTGAGGTCAGGAATGTTTTTTTTTGATTGATTTTTGATTTTGAAAAGTTTATTAGTCATAACTTCTATCATATTAAATAAGATTCATGGATGATAATAATGATAATAGCACTAGCACTATCATATTTTGAAAGTAGCTTCTTGTCTGCTGACAGATTTATCTCCCAGTGTTCCAGGAGGCTTTTGTCTGTTGAGTTCCCATTTCTTATGGAAGTGACATTTCTGAATTATCCAGAGAAACTGTGTTTAGAAAGTTCGTTAAATGTTAAAGATCATACTTTCAACGAATTCTACTTAAAATGTAGTTCAGAGTCTTTCAGTGTGGTTAGTAAGCCATGACTTTCTTTTACAGGAGTAATTTTCAAGGCAGTGGGTTACACATTGGGTATATCCGTCTTCAACAGGTACTACAGATCTCTGCTGGTTATCTAACATAGGCTTAAGGTTTCCCGAGCTGTGTCCCATGCTGCTGCAGCCCCTCAGGAAATGTCGGTCAAGCATAATGGGGCTTAATGTATCCTTAGCAGTTCTAGGCCAGAAGGAAGCTTCGGTTGCTATTAGCTGGGGTTACAGATACTCCAATTTCCTCTGATCTCAGAACACTCTGTCACATCACTTACACCTGGCAAACAGACCTCATGTGCTAATGGTATTCACTGTGTGTGAGGACTTACACATTATATCTATACCCTTTGGGACAGCACAACCATGTTCAATTACTACTAAAATTCACAGCAGTCACTTACTGATGCTTGTGACGCATAATTTATAGAATGATCACCTTTTAAAATGTGTGAACTTTCCTTGATGACAAAATTACAGTTCCTCAGTATTCTTAACAAGACTGTGAATAGGCAGATAATATTATCTAAAGCATAGCTGGAAAAATCTCCTATGTTATTTGTATAGTACTGTAATTTGAAAATGTGATTTCTCTGTTTCATAAAATAATGATATTTTACAAATTTTCAGAACTCACTGCAGATGTTGAAGTGTCTGATAGAATTCAAAACAGGTTAAAATTAGGCCAAACACTGAAAACTAATAATGTTTCTCTCTAACATTTAGATACGCAGGCGTGACTATATTCAGCAAATGAATCAAACTGCAGCAGCTTTGCTATAGAACTTAGGTCTGACACTTGTACCGCTTAGGTAGAGAGGAGAGAAAAAGGATCAAAATTCAGAGTGCATAGACTTTTCCAAGTTTTCTCTACCTTCCCTGCTTCTTATTCTTCTTTCTTCACTTCTTTTTTTCTTTTGGCTTTAATTACTTTGTTTTAAAAGCACTGACAGTTTCTGACCCTTACAGAAATAGGAAGAAGGCAATTCTGTGCTTCTGATGGACCAGATTTTCTGAAGCACTGATTTATCCCAGTACACAATACTGATATAGGAAATTACTTTTCAGGAGATATATGCACTTTCAAAGTAGCAGTAGAGTAATCAGTGCATTTCATGTGACAAGGTGCATTAATTTACTTTCAGCAGAAATAATTTGAGATCTGTATCAAGGCAGCATTATAATGATATTTTTCTATACATGTTTTGTCATTTGTCCTGCTTTTACCTAGTTACCAGGTAATGTCCTCTACTTGCCATTAAAACAACAGTACTTCATGACTGAAAACTAAATGATACGTCTTTCCATATTTGCATCTATAAATGATTTCTTTGGCAATAAGGCCATAAGCACAGATATATTTAACTTTGTATGTTAATTTCAAACTTTTCCAAATACTATAATTTATTCTTTTTCTTCTAGCCTCTTGTGGTCTTCTAGCCTAATTTAATTTTTTTTTTTTTAAAGCATTTATATTATTTATAACAAGGAACAGACTGTAATGTATTTAGCAGAGAACTGTAGGCTCTCAGGGTGAACAAAAGAAAGATAAAATATCTTTGGATTTTTCAATTCTTTTCTGTCAGAGTAAAATTTGACTCGGTGTGGAGACAACCTACACGCAGCCTTTCTCCACTCACCAACCAGCCCAATGGAGCTTTCTTTTGACTCGGCTGGATATTGCTGCTGCTTTCAGATACAGAATGATCCTCTTTGATTTTGTACTGTATTACTGGGTAAAGAGCAGGGAGGGAGAGGTGGGGCACACAGTAACTATATTTTTGTCGTGTTTACGGTTTGACCATAATCTTGTGGATACAATCACTGTTTTTGTTTAACAGAGAAAAACCCCACTTTAAGTACATCTAAATCATACTGAGTGATACTAAAGGTTCTAGAGTATGAAATCTAAAGAATCTTTATCTAATATATTTCTAAAGTGTGATTTCAAACTGATGAGAATCTCAATTGACCTTCAGTCCAGAAAAGAAAGAATAAGTTGGGCTCTGCCCTTGTAAATTAAGAGAAGTAGTTCAGGCTTTCTCTATTGGTGATTTCCTTTGTAAACTAAATAATCTTTGCAAACCTCAGTTTCCTTTATGCTATATGTGATTTATGTTCCTTGAGTGCTTTTAGGAATGCTGTGCTATAAGCTGTAGTACCTAAATATAAGTATCTAAATAATTCAGTTTCCATAAGAATATAATTTCATTTTATACCTGTTTTTATTGTCCTTGTTGCCTGGCCAGCAGAAATTTGAAGAGGAAGGCTACGTGAGGCCTCTCCAATGTTTGGGCATCAGAATATCCATGGACAAATACAGTTTCTTCATGCAGTGAAATGAAGATCATTCTTTTGTCCAGTTTCTCTAGGGACACATAGACTGTTCACTCTTTAGATCCATACCTTCCCAAAAAAGTGTCCCTGGAATATTACAAGAAGAAGGTACCCTCATTTTCTTGAGGTAGTAGTGGACTCTTTTTGATTTACCACAGGGATCAAAGAGAAACCCTCTCAAATGAGGCTGTTCTCACATATCACTGTTGTGTCTCTAATTTGTGAGCCTTTCGGGCAGAGTTTTTTTATCATGGGCGTGTTACACCTTCAAATACCAACAGAAGTACTAATAATACATGCATTATAGACAGGAGTTCTTTTAGCCCTTAGAAGAGCAGTTTTTTATGCAACTCTTCTTTTCAGTGAAAATGAAATTCACCCATTGTGCCTTGTGCTAAAGACAACAGAGAAAATTAGAAAGAAAATTTCTTTCTAATTAGAAAGAAAAGGTTTGATGTTTTACTAGTGCCATCCTGATGAATACTTGAGTTTTAAAGGAAATAGCAAATAAAATAAAAATCTACCAGAGGAGAAATTGGCTATTTCAGTTATAGTCCACAGTTGTGTGTTTTTGAATTATTTAATTTCTTTCATTTACCCAGTCCACCTGCAAAAGTGAACAGAAAAGGGAAATGTTTCTTTTTTCTGATCTCTGTGCAGAAGGACCAAAATTCATGTAATTTCAGTGATTGAAGAGAATGGAAAAGAAACTCATTTTTCACCTAAATGTTTCTGTAATGTTATAGGGAAGAAATAATCCTTCTGATATGAGTCTTTGCTGCAAGAAAAAAAAAGTTACAATTGAAAGTTTTATTTAAAACTGTTTCTGGAGTTTATACATTGTCTTTTACCAATGGACTGTAAGTCACAGTTCAGTCTGGCTTTCCTTGGAAACTGTATAAGTGAAAACAACAAACAATATTAACCATATTAAACTTGCATAGAGAGGTGCAATTTACTTAGCCATTACCAATGGAAAAACATTATTTCACAAAACAAACACTTCTCTGACTTTTCAATCTGATCATCTTGATGGACCCATACAGAATTTTCATATCACAACAACGGGAACTGTAATTTGTTACTTTACCATACACTAAAAATTACAGATGTTGCTATTTAGTTGATCCTAAGATGCAATATATATTTCCCCTTCCTGTCAGACTTCCACAAGCAAAGCTGCCAGTCTGTTTGTTGCTGTCCTAGAGAAACCACATCTACCCCTTGCCAGTGTTTCTCTCTATAGTACCAGTACCAACTTCTCTCAAATCTTCTAATTAATTATGATATTTAAGTTAAACTCAGCCGTATCTACTTAAAGTTTTCTTTTCTGTTTCAGATCTGAAAAATGCTGTGTACCCAAAAACCTATAGTTAATTACATGAGACAGAAATGGGCTGAACACTAAGCAGTTCCTTTGTCACCTGACTTCAGGACACTCAGTTTCTTTCAAGATAAGACCATTAAGGAGAGAAAGTCTATGATGTCAATGAGGAGGAGTATTTCTACAGTTACTGCTGTTAGGATTTAGACTTAACATTCATAAGATCATACACTGACTGACTTTGTAGAAGCTTGCAACTACACTTTTAATGGAGCTGCTACAGAATTAGAACAAACATTGTCTGAAGAACCAAAAAGACAGGTTTTGCTTTGGTAATTTCAAGTGCTGTAGGAATTGATATATATGCACCAAACTGAACCCTGTTAAATGAAGGTCAGTAAGTAGACATGCTTTATTGCTGTAGTTCTACCCTGCAGTACAAGAGTTTTTTAACTAGCAAGAGCATCAGAAATTGAGTGATTTTCCCATTATTGCAATTCAGATAGTCAATACAAAATAGAACCTAATACATTTAACAGTGAAGAAAAAGGAATCACCCTGCTAAAAACTTTGCTTCTCTTAATAATAATGTCTGAACAGGTATTAAATCCAAATATAATAGTAAAATTACCTTCAGGAGATATTAACATTCACCAGACAAAAAATTTTTTTTTCAGGCAGCTGTAGGCACAATTGGTATATCACATATATTTTTTCAGAGAGATTCCATATCTTGTAGTACCAGTTGTAATGTTTCTGCATTTCTTTTTCTGGTTTTCCCTAATACCTTCTACATAACTCTTCTCTAATCAAAGAACAGCTCTGATTTTATACCTTTTAAATTACTTCAATCTCTTTAAACATGTGACTTTGATGCAATTTCAAATAAAAGTAAGCTACCTCTTTTAATCCTTTATTATATGAATTCATAATAAATTAGAATTCTTTGACACTAAAAACAGGCTCTGCAGTGCTCTGTATCATGTTGTTTACCACCTTCCTTAGAAGTAATTCTGTCTTAGTTACATTTTTCCTGCAAAGAAGTTGCTTGTGACCTTGAGGAAGTCACTTAGCTTGACTGTGCTTTCACTATGTATCAACAAGGATAGTTTTTATTAAAACAACCCACATTATTAAGGAAAAAATATAAGACAAATAATATCTATTCTCTTTTCTTACTAACATATGCACTGGTTGATATTCCATGTTGTAATCAGTGTTTTCAGAACTCAACCTGAGGCAAAAGAAAGGATGTAATGAATTCCTTGTCACACCATTGTCATCGGTCTTGGGTTTTGTGTCAACTTCATCATGCTTTTCACAACTTTTCTTGTCAACTTGTGCTCCAAAATGCCAGATGCACATTGCAACACAGATCTGGTTCAGCCCAGTCCCCTGCGTGCCTTCCATTTAAAATGAGCTTTGATTTCTCTGAATGAGCTGTATTAGTACTTCTGAATGCAGTATAGAAATGGCTTTTATATAGCTTTTAAAAATTAGTTTTAAAAAATGCAATTAAGAACATATTAGGCATTACAAACACTGCTTATATACAATCTGTTTGTATACACACAATAAACCAGTTATGGCATTTTGATATCTGTAGTCTAAATGCTGTATATAGTCTTTGTTTTCCTTTTTTTTTTTTTTTTTTCAGGCTACTCAATGGGAGCATTGTTTTAGGTCATTTTGAAAAGGTTAGCTAATTTCTCAGCAGTGTTTATTTGTTTTGGAATGTGGTCTTAAAAACTTGTCACTTCCAGAAACACACAGGTATGGATAATGTTGTGAAGAAAATCTGTTCAGTCCTTACAATTTAACTTACAATTATGATTTGCTAAGTGTTATATGACAAACTGTTGTATGACAAATTGGTATGTGTAGGAAAGAAAGGAAATCTTGAACAAAATCAGACATTTGGAAGGATGTTTTTAAAAATGTGATTAGTTAAGACAAAACGTGGGAATAGCTCTCTTGAAAGAAACAACTGTGATGACAAATTACCTAAAATTTTACTGTCCTTTTGTTTGCTTATACTGAACTCTGGATAGCAGTAACCTAATCGTGGCGTTTTTATGTAAGCTGTATCCATGAGGGAATACCTCAAAGCTATGTCCCTTTGCACACTGTCTGCATAGTGAACAGAACTCCAGTTTCATCTTAATTCCTCTCATTGCTTGGCCAGATCAGAGCTTTTCTTCTTGATGTTCTTGAAGACTGCTGTAGTCCACTATTTCTTTGTAGCACATTCATGATTCTGCAGTAGCTACCTGCTTTACCTTCTGAGTCTTGCACGTTTCTTTTCCTATCTTTGCTTTTAAACCAAACTGAATTCCTAGCTTCATACACATGCCTTTGATGCTGTTTGACTCTTTGAAGCCCTCCCCCCCAAACCTGCTCCAGTTTCTTTGAAGGAATCAGGGAAACTAACGGTGTCTCTTGACCCATCCTCTTAACTCTGTCATGCCATCTTTAGAACAGGACATGAAGAGACGTTGGCATCTGAGCCACTTCAAAAGCCACAAAAAACTCCTCAGTTAATTTACTGACATGTGGAAAGAAGAAATATAGCATCAGGAATTAAATTCAGCTTCCTTTAGTAGCAGTACACCCTTGTAGTTCTGAGACCACAAAATTCCTCCAAAGGAAATTTCATAAGAAATCCCCACTGGGTACAAGTTACATTCCCCCTGCATGCATATACACATATTTATCATTTTTAGGTTAGCACGCGTGGTCTAAAAATTCAGCAGTGCTGATTCACTGAGTACCCTTGCATCCTCTTTCAGACTGCTTAGTTGCTTATGAGGATAGTGCTTGTTCATCAGCTGCTAAATCATTTGACCATATCTGATGTAGAAATGGAGTTGAGAGACTCAATCCCTATGCTTTTCCCCTCCTCTAACTGTACGCCCTGGAGAGAAGCAGACTGTCAGAACCCTGTGGAACTCAGGTCTCAAATACAGGAAAACTACAAGCCCTTACAGGAACAGAAAAGAAGAGTTGATTCTTCCTTAAGCGTTGCTTGGAATCATCTCGCTTGTAAATGGATATTGTCTACCACTTCTTTTTCCTTTATAGATAAGACCATTACTCTGAAGACAGAAATATCGATGCTCTCCTGGACCCTGTATGGGTCATTTTGTAAAGCCCAGCTTCTTGTGGAGCTATATGTAAAAGAATAGATAGACTAAGCCAGGAGAAAATACATGCATTTTCTTTCTTCATTGCTACAGTAAGCTCCTGCTACAGGAAGAAGTAAGTTGGCCTATTTCTTTCAGGGGATATAAACAAATTGATGTTTTTCTAATGTAATTTTTTAATTTCAATTCAATTTGATTCATTTCAATTCCACATTGGAAATGAGTTTGCTAATTACAGAAATAAAAGTTATTACTCCGAATAAGATTTTTTCAGATCTCATCCTACCAGTTTTTAGGAGACACCTTGATTTTGTCCTACTTTAAAGTAAACTTTTCTCTAGGACACTGCTTCAGGGTACAGTTGATGCCTTTGACACCACGGTGTGGTCAATAGTGGCAGCAGTTGCCCTGAGAAGACACTTCCTGAGAACATGGTCTTCTGTGTACAAAGTCTCCTCTTTCACGTTAAACACCCATTTAACACCCAACAGGTCTGTGTTCAGCAACAGTCTCTACCTGAAGATCTTCTGTTATGTTCCCACCAGGAAGAATTGTTTTCCCTTAGATTATAAGTATACGGGCTATAGCTCTTCTGATATAAATTATGCCCAGACAAAGCAATCAGAATCCCTATGTTCAGTAACTAAGGGTTAGTGGCAAGTGTCCCCTGGCACCTACGCTATCAGCGCTGCAAACTCTGGCTTCAATTAAAAAATGTGTAAAAGTGCACTGGAGAACTCTACCTTCTCTTCTTTGTTAAAGCAAACACCATTATATTCTCTTTCTCAAGTGTTCTTCAGGTTTTCAGTTTGCCAGTCAAAATTGCACCACCTGTGGAAGCCTAATATATCTGACAAACAGGTTTTGTATACTGCACCCCACAGGTATACAGTCCAATTTCTGGACATACCATCTTCTAGCTCTCTTTCTCAGAGACTCTTCTCACAATATACACTTCAGTACAGAGACAATCTTAACTGTATTTAGGGACTATAGAATCAAGTCCCTTAAGAGATGAGAGTTTTATGACAACAACTCTGTGTATATTTACAAAAAATTATTCGTGCTGAATACTTATTTAAAATATAAGAATCTAAATGCTTAAACTGAAGTTCAGTAACCCCCTTGCTTCCACAAGGGAGGTTGCTTTGCAACTCTCACTCTGCAGGATCTTCCATCACTCAGTTTTCACATCAGAAATCCCTGCAAATCATGCTAGGCTACTAATAGTTGGCCTATTGTCAGAAACAAATAATTCATGTCTTTTATCTTCTTATGTGACAGCCTTTTGAATCTCTTGAATGCTGTCTTCTGCATTTATCTGTGAAAAGTCTTTATGATCTCTCCTCTGCAACAAGGATAGCTGAGATTCAAGCTCTTACAGTTAATTCCTTTGCATTGTTTTCCATAAGGACAAGTGGTAGGATCTGTATGAAGCTTTTACCTTAAGAGAATTCTGACTTTCATGTACTGAAGGAAGTTAACTTGCCTGTATTGTTTCCTTAAACTTTGCACTTCTTCTCTGGAAATAAATCTCCAAAAATTACATGTTATAATGAGGACATGACCTTATAAGACCAGTCTTTTTTCATCAGAAGCTTGAAGACCCAAGGAACTGCCAGTCCCCTCTCAAAGACTTCTGGTGTGTAAAAGAACACCATCAAAATCACTAACTCTCCTTTTCTTATGAAAGGTCACTTGGCTGCAATTCAAGCAGAAGCAGTGGCTTACCCGTGAACTTGCTTATATTTGACATTTGCCATACAGCCACCTGGAGCTCCTTTCACACTTTTGCTAAATGTTATGCACTTCCTGAAGTATCTAGGACAATTACAGTCTTTGAGAAATCCAGCTCTGAGTCTTTACTTAACTAGAGAGCGTGAAGAACTCCTCCAGTTCATTGCAAGGGATACTACTTGGAATCTTTACCATGTAAGTTTACAGAGGGACAGTCACGCCACAGAAAAAAAAAAGAATTACTCACCTGAAATTGTTACTCTTCAAGATGTTTGTATGCATATTCAAAGTTCTCTCACATGACTGTCCATCTCAAAATTTTATATAACTTCTTGGCTACATCATCTTACAGAAACTAAGGATTAGGAATGTGATCTGCCTCTTTTACTAGTTTGTGGATAGCACACAGAACAGGGCATGGGAAGTGTCTTAATGGAAATTGCTAAGGTAAAAACTGTTGGACTACCAATGCTAGTGTATTGATAACCGCAGTGTGAACTAATGTATAGATACAACTCTTCAGAAAAGATTGCAACATGATATGTCTTCATATCCTATTGTTTATTCCCTTGTGTCAGTGCTATACAGTTGTTGATAAGATCATGCGTCTTCTTTAACAAAAGAGGATAACGTACTCTTAATCCACTTCTAATAAAGGTATTGAGAAAGTCATATTACCTCTTTGTAGACAGAACAGGTATAGGTACTTCCCTTACATTAGCAGAATTTGCTTAGCCCTCCATCTTTCCATGGCATAGGTCAGTTTACAGTCCCCAAAGTATTAAAAAAACACTTTTTAAAAGGTCTGCTGTCTTCTCTCATTAGGTAGATGTTAAAGGTGGTCTGTCATTTTCAATAAGAGTATTTACATCCCACACCAAAGTTCTTTCCTCATCAACAGTCCTCAAAGCAGGTAAATATATTTTACTTATTGTATTTTAATGGTTATACTGATCTATAGATCAGATTTAAACATCAAGTGAAATACTGAATTCGCTTTATGGTTCATAATCCAAGAGTCTGCTTCTGATATATATTTCCAGCATCAGATACTTCTAAGTATTGTGTAATACACATTCAGAGTAATGTGTAAGACTGCCAAATTTGCTAGGAATCAGTTAACCTCAGGTACAAATTTATGTCAAATTCTAATTCGTAGTAGTTGATACGTGTTGAAACATTTAAAGAGGGTTTTTGGGTTTTTGGGTTTGTTTTTTTTTTTGACGTTTTCTTTGGAAGGCAGGGAAGAGTTGTTTTATAAAGAAACATATACTTGAATTTATAGTTAGTGAACAGAGGGAACAGTCACAATAGGAAAGCATTATCATTGCCTGATCCACTACAGACCCCACTGCACTTCATTGATTAGTGTAGTAGAAGTAAGTAATTAGTTGACCAGTAGTGTAGAAGTCAGGTCTAATTCCTCCATTAACATCAACCCAGTGAGAATTTCACTAGAGGAATTAAATTCTCAGTTATTTCTGTCCAGGACCCCTCTATTTTGTGTTGCCGGGGTAGGACAGCATGAAAAGATTGGTATAATCTGAGAATGTAATATACTGTAGAAGTTATTCTTAGCTCTCATCTTCTTTTGTAGCTCTTCTAAAATGCTCCATGGCTATGAATATCACAGCCAATAATAATACATGTGAGAAACGTTGATGGTTATAAGCAATACAATTAAACAGTTAGTTTAATTGTTAGTACTACATGTGTAATCAAAGTGTCTCTGTGTTCTTGGACTGAAAGAATAAATAGGTTTCCTTGATTTTTATTCTTTATTTTATCCTTTGATAACATGCTGTCATTTCTCTCAACACTAAAGCTAGCATTTCTTTTATTTCAATGTTTTTGGTCTCTCCAGGTTTGTCACCTGTGTCTAAAATATTTCTTTTTCTGACCTCAAATGTTCATTATAGAACACAATTACAAATGGCAATGCACAATTATTTTTAAGTGTTTCTTTTTATTTCCTTGTTGGTTTGACAGTCACTGCTTGATTAGAAGACATTTTTATTGGAACATTTTTTTATGAGAAGTTACAGTTGGTTTTAAATTGAGCAGTGAGTGATTAATTCCTGTTCGTTGTTCCGCTTACATTAGTCTGGAAGTGGGGGTTGGGATGTGGTTTCATAACTGAATTTCATTTGCCATAATATTATTTATTCACATAGATTTGTTACAGAATTTTGAAATTCCTTACTATCTTCTCTGGCTGCATTATAAGCAGTTGTATAAAAATCTAAAACATCTCACTGTTTGCCAACATACTTTCATAGGACTTGAAGACCTTATCTCACAGATCTCAAAGCATATATTTCAACCAGATTTCCCTATACTGAAAGACAAAACAGTGCCTAATGCTTTTTTCAAACTAGTAAATTGTGCCCAGGTGATTCTAGTGATTATATCATTCTGTATTTCAGCATAGGAAAATTTCTTTTCAGCCCCAAATCAGACAATCTAAAGAGATGAGAAACACGTCATAAGAAAGGAGATTTACCATACTACCTCAAAGCATTATTCTGTCTTAACCAGTGTTATGCTTCTAGTTGTACATGCCAATGTATCATTATTGTTTTTCCATCTCCTTAACAAAGATGGCTTCTTGTCGTGCTTAATTTAATTCCATCTGCAGAATTATGATTTGTGCTACATTCAACAGGATGCCATTAACCTGGGTGGTGCGTTTAGTGTTTCCCTGTCATATGGCTGATTAATATTTTTAAGTCTTAGAGAAAGTGCTTTTGAGTTCCCAAAATGTTATATGTTAAAATACAAATTCATTAGATTTCTACTGAATTGTATCTCATATGAATACTTAGTAAAGCACATAGCATTAATTGGGGCCGTATTTTATTTACACAAAGAGGATATAAATAGGACATTGAAATCTAAAAAACTGCTAATTTTTAAGTCTGTGGTTACTACTTCGTTGTTCATCAAAGCGAGTCAAATGCTGAATTCACTGAGATTGCAGGAGAAATTTTTAATAATAAAAATTATTATCCATTATTTGCAAGAATTGTAAGGGTACTTAAATCATTACTTCAAAACATTTTTCACAGATGCTTTCCAAAGGTGAAATAACCGATGATTACATATTACAGACACAGAACAGTTTGTTTTCAGAGATGCTTATTAGTATGGGATCAAATTTTAGTTTTATAAGTTAAAGCTTTAAACAAATCTCTATGCTTATTTGTGTAGGCTTCATAGATTTAGATTCCCGCTTACGAAATTGAAATCTTGAACCATGTATTTAATTGTAATGCTTGTCTGCTTTTTCCCTTTTTTTTTTTTTTGCTTAAGGGCATGCATATTTTTCTGTAATTTCTCCACAGTATGTGTGTTAGAAGCTCCATGATAAATCTGTAAAATTGTATTATATTATTTTTTATTATGCTATTCTTCTGACACATACAAAAACTGAATTACAAACTTCCCTCTGAATTGCCAGAAGTTATGACCTTGCTTTAATATGTTCATTGCTAAATATCCCTACAAATTCTTATTTGCTTCTGACTCAAATCTAGTCAAGAATAACACCTCTGCTAGTGTCAGAAGTCATCCATGGATTATCACAAATATGAGGAAGTGCTAAAAAAATTTTTCCTCATCATGTTACTGTTTTCATTCAAAGATGGTGAAATGTTCTTTCTCATGGTTTACATGCAAAGAGCAAAGATTCCTTTAATATTTAAACTTTTGACATTGCTGTGCTTTCACTGGGAAAATATGTAAAGCCTTCTGCATATATCTATTCATTTTCTTGGTGATCATAAATAGATCCTGTATGACTTGACAGCTTGAATGTTCCCTCCTGAATTAAGTTCAGGCCATTTGTTGGGTAGCAAGGGGAAACTCATATGACAGATGCCTACACTGGCAAGCCTAGAAAAGTTCTAACAGCAAAATAGTTTTACTCCTCTGTTAATAAAAGGCCATTTTGCCCCAGATGATAAAAAGAGTATTAGTCTAGTTCTAAAGTTATTTTTAGATAAGGTGTAATATAAAAGCTGTCCAAACAGACTTGCATTTTAAAATATTTCTGTATAAGTATTTTAACTTTTCTGTAGATTGATGTATTTGAAAAAATAATACTGTACTTTTATGACACATTCAAAAATGCAGTATTAAAAAGCATAAACCTGTATTACGTGACTACTTACTGATACAAAATTATACACCCTTCTGTTATTGGCCATAGCTTCAGAAATTTATTTTCCATCAAAATATAAAGCCCTCATCTTAAACAATCTATAAGAATAATCTTTTTCTGAACTGTCTCCAAAAATGAATAAGCATGTTAAACAACAGCAAAAGGTTTTTAATAGAAAGTAAAAGTATTCTCGGCTGCAAGTGGCCTTTAAGAGTTTGACAGTATTGTCCACATCAAAAATTGTTTCCCAATTAAAATGAAAATGTAGACATTTTAAAACAAATTTGTAGGAAAAATGCAAATGCTTGTACCAAATCCTTACATGCTTATTTTCACAGGAATAGAAAATAATTTACATAATGCTCTTCATTCCTACTGTCATATAATGGAACGGCAAAACTAATAAATGCCCTTTCCCTGTATGGACTTATAAATACCAACATATCTGCTGAAACAACATTCCTGTATGCGTAGCTGCAGTACTCCCTGACTCCATTATTAACATGCTGGAGACTAGATTGCACTTTGATACTAGAAGCCGTCTGGTAAAAGAACAGGCTGTGAAAGTGGCTACACTAAAGAAACTAAAATTTTAAAAAGAGAGGAGGGTGGCCTAGGTCATATGTGTAGTTTTGTGAAATACCAGGCTGCTTGTGGACACAGAGAGGAAGGTTCAGCAAGGGAAGGAAGAAAGCCATAAGCAAATGAGGTTTGCTCATATGAATTCACAACACCTACCTCTAAGTAAAACTTTAAATCCAGATAGTCAATGTGTGTTTAAAACTGTCTGACTGTATTCTTATTAGAATTATATTTATTT